>NC_090185.1:280000-482500 GCF_024679245.1 Pseudorasbora parva
ATAACCAACAACCCCTGGTTTGTCTCAGACACAATCTATAATTAAAAACTAAAACTAAAGCAAACACTTATCCCCATAATGGTGATCTAAAAAGGTGACTCCTTCCCTTCAGTGATTATGATTGTTAACAGCAGGTGTTCATCACTACTGGCTTATCATTACTCAATTTATCACTTAATTATCTCTAACTTTAACACTGTTTCAGTGTTACATTTAACACTCCTGGGTGTGGACTAAAAAAACTCTTTTGATTCCAATAAAGAATTGCAATTATAGTGGATCATCTGCCAGCAGCCATATCACCCTGTAGCCCAATAGTTTGGTTTCCCATTGAAGCTAAGCAGGGTTGAGCCTGGTCAGTACCTGTATGGGAGGCCAACTGAGAAAAACAAGGTAGCTGCTGGCAGAGGTGTTAGTGAGGCCAGCAGGGGCGCTCACCCTGTGGTCTGTGTGGGTCCTAAGACCCCAGTATAGTGATGGGGACACTGTACTGTAACAAGCACCGTCCTTTAGATGAGAACTTAAACCGAGGTCCTGACTCTCTTTGGTCATTAAATCTCTCATGGTTCTTCTTGTAAAGAGTAGGGGTGTAACCCCGGGGTCCTGGCCAAAAATTCCCTCCATTGCCCCTTACCAATCATGGACTCCTAATAATCCCCATCCACTGAATGGGCTTTATCACCCTCTCTCCTCTCCACCTATCGCTGGTGTGTGGTGAGCGCACTGGCGCTGTTGTACTGTGGCTGCCGTCACATCATCCAAGTAGAGCTGCCTACTGGTGGTGGTTGAGGAGAGACCCCTGACATGAGTGTAAAGTGCTTTGGGTGTGCAGTAGTACATATGAAAGCGCTATATAAATGCCTCATACATTTATCTGTAGGAGGCTTTCTGGGGCAGCAGTCTTACTGGTCATAACTGGCAGGAACCGATTGTCCACCAGTTTCCATCCATAATCCACGGTGTTCATGTCACCTTCCTCTCCAATCCACACCATGATCTGGAAGTAAACTCTTTGGCAGTGGTATTTTGTTGAGGACTCAGTCGGAGGTAGACATTCTGGGGTAACAAATTATTTAGAGGTATCTACTATTTAGAGGTATCTATAAAGGTTGTAGCGCAAAGAGGCAGGTTAATTGGTACTCCTTTTGCCAAACCACACTGCTATTTCCTTGGTCCCATGGTCCTCTATGACATTCCTTGATTGATGTGGGAGCAGTGACCTGTTTGTCATGGTCCTTTTTTCACCCTGGAGTGATTGCTACTATGATTCCCATTCATTGGAAGGTCCCCTTACCATAAATAGCAGAGGTCTTCAACCCTGATCCTGGGGGCCCACTGTCCTGCAGAGTTTAGCTCCAACCCTAATCAAAGACAGGTGAAGCTAATCAAGCTCTTCAGGATCACTTGTTGAAAACACACAGGCGTGTGTTGAAGCAGGTTGGAAATAAACTTTGCAGGACAGTGGGTCCCCAGGAGCAGGGTTGAAGACCTCTGATCAATAGTAAGGATGCTCTGGACAACAATGTACAACATTGTCCCCAGCAAAAAGAAGTGCCATGTCCAGCACATCTATGTCATCCGGTAACATATCTGGAGCAACTGAATCTGCTACATTCTTTTCAAAACGCAATATTTCCTTGTATGATGAAGCAAATCCCATTCCATGAAGGGTATCCGCCAGGAATTGTGAATGATCCATACTGCACTGCAAGGCCAAGTGGTAATGGAGCTACAGCAGCACGTGGTCGTGCCGTCTGGACAATTGCCTGTCCAATTCCTGCAACCTTTCGGCTTGTCTTCTTACCCACAAAAAGACTATTCAAAAGTGTACGGAGAGTCTCAGGAACAAACAAAAGGGCAGAGTGAAGCTCAAGGGACTTTGTGCTCAGATACTGATCCATAACGGATGGCACATTGGACTTGATATCACTTTTGATCAATTGCGCAGCTGTTTGAATGATTGCTTGTTTCTGGGATTCCTTATCCTTTTCTTGTTCACTGAAATAAGATTGTATAATTTGTGATGTCTTCTCTCTCGTTGTCAGTATGTCATGGAGGCCTTCCCTTTCAGTGAAATGTACTTTTTCCTGGTACTGTTCTCCCAATTATTCTATTGCATCATGTCATGTGCGAATCGGTGGGCGGAGCTAAACAGGCAGTGATGAAGTAAGCATTGATATTCCTCTGCAGAGGCGGTGCTTGCCTCCCTTTGATTTAATTGAAAAATCTGTCGTATTCTGGGCCTGGCGTCAATAAAAGCTTTTATTGGACTAACAAGGAAGTTTTTAGTTCTTAAACTTACAGGATATCCTTATAGTATGATGACCTCTAATATGTCAAATGCTCAAGGATAACTCAGTTCATAACTCCTTTAAAGTGGTCAAGGATGAATAGGTCAATTTTTTTGTGCAAAATGGTATCCACTCTTCTGCCAACAACATATTAATGAGGCATGCAATATCAAATGTCAGTATTCTCTTCCACCATCTTCTGAATCACTGAAAATTTTGAATTTAGTTTTGTTTGGTTTAGTATAATGCCACCCTTTATACTCAAAAAAGATCTATAGATGATGCTTTACATACGCATTACCTTATTCAAATTGAAATGAGTGACCATTTTAGAGGGTTCACACACAGGCCTCTGCTCGGGCTAATTCAGAGTTGTTTATGATCAAAGTTATACAACTCCAATGTAAGTTACTTTTGGTTGCAATAACTTTTGCATTGAATGCCAAGTCTGTGTTTTAGCAGAAAAGGGTATGTGTCCAAAAACACGTACTGAGTAGGAGTTACATGAAATAGGCTAAATCCTTTACATCTCTTGTTCACACCAAACAAAGATAAAACCTTACAATAATCTCACAAAACATAAGTATGTTATTATGTCAGTGCACTTTAGACAAGTCCAATGGATTCATAGACCCAGAAAACATGGGGTTAGTGTTAAGTTACGTTTTATTAATGTTGCAGTTAACGTTGGATTCTTGAAGAAAAAGTAGACGAGAGATGGATCATCTTTAGCCGTGCATATGCATAACAGAGAACAGTATAACATTACATTATATACAACTGAGGACATAATGAACATATTTTAACAGTTAGACGCCAAGATTACTAGGTTAGATCAAATAATGAAGGATATTTTAAGTGCTTCTTGGCCACCTTGGACGCCATCTTGAAAATTACACCCTTCTGGTGGTGAAACTTTGGTAAACTTTTAGTATGTTATTAAGGACACCTAATACTACAAACAGCAGCTGAAAAACCTTTTGTTAGAATATTTTTAGGGTTAGGTGTTTTTTTTTTCCATATATGCAGCCGCCTAGTACAAATCTTTTGAATGAATGATTTAATGACTCACTCAAAGACTTCACTCGTTTCATTACTGGATGAATCAGTGTTTTTGTAGGAATCGCTTGAGTGAATGATTCATTGACTCACTTTAAAGACTTCACTTGTTTCATTACTGGATGAATCAGTGTTTTTGAACAAATCTCTTGAATGAATGATTCAATGACTCATAAAGAGTTCACTTGTTTCATTACTGGATGAACTGTTGTCATTACTGCTGTTTGTGTGCAGATATCCACGTGTGTCTGCTGTCCTACTCTCATAACGTGGCGGCCGAAGGGAAGTATGTGGCCTCCGTCAGCACCATGGTGGAGACCAGCAACCCTGAGAAGGAGGTTCAGCCCGGCCTGGCCCTGCTGGAGCCCATCATGGAGAAGTGAGAACCCGACCCAACCTGACCCGCTTTGGCCTGATTACATGCCTGTCACTCACTGCACTTTTGTCCTGCAGGTTTGTGTCCATCAGTAACCTGATGATCCCAACGGACGACGGACGCCGCAGTCAGGTAACGAATGGTCAGCTTTATTTACACACACTGTTTCAAAGCAACGAACGAAACTCTTGAGTGAATGATTCAATGACTCACTCATAAAGACTTAACTTGTTCCATTACTGGATGAATCCATGTTTTTGAATCCCTAGAGTGAATGATTCAGTGACTCACTCATAAAGACTCACTTTTTTCATTACTCGATTAATCAGTTTTTTTGTATGAATCTCTTGAGTGAATGATTCAATGACTCACTCATAAAGACTTCACTTGGGTTTTATTGTGTTTTTGTCTAGATCTTTATCTCTCGATCGTATGACCACACGACACACTTCGAGACCGAGACTGAAGACATCATGGATCTGTACCGCCGCATCACAGGGTCAGAGTTCATCTTCAGGAACCCCAAAGATGGCGACTCCGACGAGTGATCATTCGGCCAAACGTCATCATTCTGTCATCATTACCGTCTCTGTGGGTTTAGTGTCCGCCAGTGTTCTTCACCAAAGTTATGCAGGTGTGGAGCGAGGAAATGATGGCATATTTCATTAGCCACTTTTACTGGTTGCATTCAATCGCCATTCCGTGTTTGGTCTAAGGCGCAGTATTTTATGTCACCTTTGCAGAATACAATATTAAGATCTCGCATTTCTCTTTAGCAACACTCTGAAAGTGAATAGCACATATAGACATAGACTGATCAGGCGTAACATACACTCACCTAAAGGATTATTAGGAACACCTGTTCAATTTTTCATTAATGCAATTATCTAATCAGCCAATCACATGGCAGTTCTTCAGTGCATTTAGGGGTGTGGTCCTGGTCAAGACAATCTCCTGAACTCCAAACTGAATGTCAGAATGGGAAAGAAAGGTGATTTAAGCCGTTTTGAGCGTGGCATGGTTGTTGGTGCCAGATGGGCCGGTCTGAGTATTTCACAATCTGCTCAGTTACTGGGATTTACACACACAACCATTTCTAGGGTTTACAAAGAATGGTGTGAAAAGGGAAGAGCATCCAGTGTGCAGCAGTCCTGTGGGAGAAAATGCCTTGTTGATGCTCGAGGTCAGAGGAGAATGGGCCGACTGATTCAAGCTGATAGAAGAGCAACTTTGACTGAAATAACCACTCGTTACAACCGAGGTATGCAGCAAAGCATTTGTGAAGCCACAACACACACAACCTTGAGGCGGATGGGCTACACCAGCAGAAGACCCCACCGGGTACCACTCATCTCCACTACACATAGGACAAAGAGGCGACAATTTGCACGAGCTCACCAAAATTGGCCAGTTGAAGACTGGAGAAATGTTGCCTGGTCTGATGAGTCTCGATTTCTGTTGAGACATTCAGATGGTAGAGTCAGAATTTGGCGTAAACAGAATGAGAACATGGATCCATCATGCCTTGTTCCCACTGTGCAGGCTGGTGGTGGTGGTGTAATGGTGTGGGGGATGTTTTCTTGGCACACTTTAGGCCCCTTAGTGCCAATTGGGCATCGTTTAAATGCCACGGCCTACCTGAGCATTGTTTCTGACCATGTCCATCCCTTTATGACCACCATGTGCCCATCCTCTGATGGCTACTTCCAGCAGGATAATGCACCATGTCACAAAGCTCCAATCATTTCAGATTGGTTTCTTGAACATGACGATGAGTTGACTGAACTAAAATGGCCGCCACAGTCCCCAGATCTCAACCCAATAGAGCATCTTTGGGATGTGGTGGAACGGGAGCTTCGTGCCCTGGATGTGCATCCCACAAATCTCCATCAACTGCAAGATGCTCTCCTATCAATATGGGCCGACATTTCTAAAGAATGCTTTCAGCAGCTTGTTGATCAATGCCACGGAGAATTAAGGCAGTTCTGGAGGCCAAAGGGGTCAAACACAGCATTAGTGTGTGTTCCTAATAATCCTTTAGGTGAGTGTATATTCCTAATATTGTGTTGCTGGGACCCCACTAGACCCCTGGAGGTGAGCTGTATAATATAACCCACCAACAGCAGCCGCGAGGAAGAGATCATCAGTGCTATTCACTTCACCTGGTCGTAATGTTATGCCTGATTGGTGTAGATATCCATGGGTACTATAGGCGTAACATGACTAAATGTTTTCACAGTCCAAACTATAATATCTGCTTTAGAGTGTCTCCGTGTGAACGAAAGGACAAAATATAGAGAAACTGATTAATGTAGACAATGTTAGCATTAGCTAAAGTCAAACTAGCATTAAATACAGAAAAACACATGAACCCAATGACATGATTGATGGTAGTTTGTGCAGATATTTAGGATCACTGATTTTTGTTTCTATTTACCCTTCTGTAGTTTTCCTGTTTGTGTGGTAGATGCTAATAAAGATGTGGACGTGATGACGAGTGTGTGTTCATGAGCTGAGATTAACCCGTTATCAGAGGACAGAGACACCGGATTAACAGCCTCAATCTGGGACACACACACACATACTCTGGGACACACACACATACTCTGGGACACACACACACACACACTGCCCCTAAACCTACCCATCACAGGAAACATTCTGCATTTTTACTTTCTCATAAAAACTCCTCCTGTGTGATTTATAAGCCTTTTGTAAAGTGGGGCCATGGGTAATGTCCTCATATTTCACCCTCTCCTGTAATACCTGTGTCATACCCATGGCATTATACACATTTGAGTCCTCATATCACAAAAACAAGCCCACACACACACACACACAATTACTAGAATGCTTAACACACTGGGACACACGCGTGTTTAATACCTTTATTCTGTATTAACTCTACATTCATCAGCATAAAGACATTTACAGAGATCACGTGACACACATGAGGAAATTATATCATAAGCATGTTTCTCGTGGGGCGCTGTCATTGGCCGGCGCTGGAGGCCGGAGGGGGGATCAGAGCGGCCGCCACCAATCGCCTCTCGCTGGACAGGAAGTTGAACGTCGCACACGCGTTGGCCTGCAAGAGAAGAGTTCATGCGGTTAGCTAGACCTAATGTTCCTCATGTGCCTGATGTTTCCTGATGTTAGCTTACCGTGTCCTGCACCTCCACCGCGATGCCCTTCTTCCTCAGGAAATCCAGCACATCTGGATCCAGACGCTCCGTACGAGCTCCCGTCCCCACCACCAGAACCTCTGCAACACCACCAGCATACACAGTTCATACACATGACATACACACATGACACACACACATGACACATACACATGACACATACACAACATACACACATGACATACACTACACATGACACACACACGACACATACACAACATACACACATGACACACACACAACATACACACATGACATACACACATGACACACACACATGACACATACACATGACACATACACAACATACACACATGACATACACACATGACACACACACACGACACATACACATGACACATACACGACGTACACACGACATACACATATGACACACACATGACATACACACATGACATACACACATGACATACAAACGACACACACGACATCCACACACAACACATACACGACATAAACACGACACACACGACATACACACGACATAAACACGACACATATGTATGTCGTGTGTGTGTCATATGTGTATGTCATGTGTATGCCGTGTAAGTGTTGTGTGTAGATGTCGTGTGTGAATGCCGTGTGAATGTTGTGTGTGTCGTGTGTCATATGTGTATGTCGTGTGTGAGTGTATGTCCACACACAACACATACATGATATACACACATGACACATACACATGACATACACACGATACACACGACATACACACAACATAAACACGACATAAACACACACGAAATACACATATGAAACACGACATACACACAACATTCACACACGACATACACATGACATACACACATGACATATACACGATACACACGACATACACACAACATACACATATGACACACACGACATACACACGACAAACACACACGACATACACATATGACACATGACATACACACGACAAACACACACGACATACACATATGACACACGACATACACACGACATTCACACACGATATACACACACGACATCTACACACAACACATACATGACAAACACGACACATACACATGACACACATTCGACATATACACACGACGTACACACAACACATACATGACATACACACGGCATGCACACGACATACATACAACATACACACATGACATACACACACGATATACACACGACATACACAACACATACACATATGACACACACGACATACACACAACACATACATGACATACACACGGCATACACACGACATACACACAACACATACACATATGAGACACACGACATACACACATGACATGCACACGACATACACACATGACATTCACACACGATACACACACACCACATCTATACACAACACATACATGACATACACACGGCATACACACATGACATACACACACACATACATTACATACACACGGCATACACACGGCATACACACACGACACATACATTACATACACACGACACACATGACATACACACACACACGACACACATTACATACACACAACATACACATATGACACACACATGACATACATACACGACATACATCCGACATAAACAGGGCATACACACGACATACACACGACACATACATGACAAACCCACATGACATACATACATGACATATACACGACATACATGACATATACACGACATACATGACATACACACGACATACATAAATGACATATACGACAAACACACAACATACACACCACATTTATACGACATACATGACATACACACGACATACACTCATGACATACACGGCATACACACGGCATACACACAACATATACACATGACATACATGACATACACACAACATATATACATGACATACACACGAAATATACACATGACATACACATGACATATACACATGATATACACACGACATATACACAATACATACATGACATACACGACACATACAAAACACACACGACACATACACATGACATACACACATAAGGGCGAAATGTATATTTTGTCTGTCTCTTTAAATGCAAATGAGCTGCTGCTCCCCGCCCCCTTTTCAGAAGAGGGCGGAGCTTTTACAGCTAGAGTGTGGAGAAGCTCACAGGTGATGCTCAGAACATGTCCACTGACAGGTTTGCAGGTGTGCCGATGTACAGGTGTGCTGATGTACAGGTTTGCCGATGTACAGGTGTGCCGATGTACATGTGTGCTGATGTACAGGTGTACAGGTGTGCCGATGTACAGGTGTGCTGATGTACAGGTGTGCTGATGTACAGGTGTACAGGTGTGCTGATGTACAGGTGTGCTGTTGTATAGGTGTGCTGATGTACAGGTGTGCTGATGTACAGGTGTGCTGATGTACAGGTGTACAGGTGTGCTGATGTACAGGTGTGCTGATGTACAGGTGTGCTGATGTACAGGTGTGCTGATGTACAGGTGTACAGGTGTGCTGATGTACAGGTGTGCTGATGTACAGGTGTGCTGATGTACAGGTGTACAGGTGTGCTGATGTACAGGTGTGCTGATGTACAGGTGTACAGGTGTGCTGATGTACAGGTGTACAGGTGTGCTGATGTACAGGTGTGCTGATATACAGGTGTACAGGTGTGCTGATATACAGGTGTGCTGATGTACAGGTGTACAGGTGTACAGGTGTGCTGATGTACAGGTGTACCGGTGTACAGGTGTGCTGATATACAGGTGTACAGGTGTGCTAGTGTACAGGTGTGCTGATATACAGGTGTACAGGTGTGCTGATGTACAGGTGTGCTGATGTACAGGTGTGCTGATGTACAGGTGTACCGGTGTACAGGTGTGCTGATGTACAGGTGTACCGGTGTACAGGTGTGCTGATATACAGGTGTACAGGTGTGCTGATGTACAGGTGTACCGGTGTACAGGTGTGCTGATGTACAGGTGTACCGGTGTACAGGTGTGCTGATGTACAGGTGTACCGGTGTACAGGTGTGCTGATGTACAGGTGTACCGGTGTACAGGTGTGCTGATATACAGGTGTACAGGTGTGCTGATATACAGGTGTACAGGTGTGCTAGTGTACAGGTGTGCTGATGTACAGGTGTACCGGTGTGCTGATATACAGGTGTACAGGTGTGCTGATGTACAGGTGTACCGGTGTACCGGTGTACAGGTGTGTGTGCTCACCGATGCGCGGCTCCAGCAGGTGAAACAGAGACAAACTCTCGGCTGTGATATCCGTGTGACGGCCCACCTGTGAGAGCGCGAGAGGGAAAGAGGATAAGCTCACCAAAACAAATTAGGTTGAGGGAGCATTCCAGGATTTTTCTCCTCATAATGGACTTCAATGGGAACCAACAGCTGAAGGTCCAAATCACTGCAGCTTCAGAGGCTCTGATGAGCCCAGAGGAACAGAGTCTGATCCAGACAAACCATCACACATTTACAACACATTTATATGCACTTTCTAACCTGAAATATTCAACTTCGGTGTTGTTCTCCTTACCGGTGTATGACGTCATCACGTCGGAAAGGTCATGTGACGCAGGTGGAAGTGCCGACCAAGTGTTAAAACGAGCATGCAAACACTAAATCAAACTGCCTTTACATAAATAAAGGAGAAACTACGACAACGGATGACTTTAAAGATGGAGAACATGAATGGAGTTTTACGGCACTTCCTCCTGCGTCATGTGACCTTTCCGACGTGATGATGTCATACACCGGGAAGAAGAACAGCACAGAAGTCGAACATTTCAGGTTAAAAGTGTATAAATGTTTATTACTGTAGTAAATGTGTGATGGTTTGTCTGGATCAGACCCTATTCCTCTGGGCTCATCAGAGCCTCTGAAGCTGCAGTGATTTGGACCTTCAGCCGTTTGAGGTCCATTGAAGCCTATGAGGAGAAAAATCCTGGAATGTTTTCCTCAACCTAATTTCTCTTCGACTGAAGAAAGACAGACATGGGATGAGATGTGGATGATGAGATGTTGATTTGGGTCTCACGTTCCACTGCAGGATGGCGGGCGGCACCACGGCACACGGGCCCAGAACTCGGTTCCCGCTGATGTTGAAGCCGTTTGGGCTGTAGCTGTAGATGATGGCGGCTCCATCCGCCTCCTTCTGCATCACCGACACCGAGGTCCGCTGGTACAGCTCATCATCAGCCGGACCGAGCCTGTGTTCACGCGCCGGGGATGCTCTATACACGCACGCACGCACGCACGCACGCACACACCACACGCACGTGCACACACACGCACGCACGCACGCACGCACACACGCATGCACGCACACACAAGATAGTTGTAAAGGTTTTACAGGTGTCCAACGACATGCGGCTGAGTAATTAATGAATAATTTTCATTTTTGGGTGAACTAACCCTTTAAGGGTTAAACGCAGCGCAGCGCTGTTTTATCCTCTCACACATGTGAGTGTGTTAAAGTGATGTTATAACGCTACTATGAGCCACTAGTTCCCACTGCGGTGAGCGAGATCCTATCAGGCGGTAACACACGGCACTCTGAGCGGTAAATCACCAACAGCAGATTTAAACAATAAGACTAACTGTGCTGAGCTGGAGGACAATCATTAGTTTCTGTCCATCAATGATCCAAACAGTGTCTAATAAAACACATCAGATATTAAAGCGGCGATAGTGTTGCCATGGTTACTACACAATAACACCGGACGGGATGATGATGTCACTGATAGGCGACACACACACACATACGGGCCGTGTCCCGGTTAAAATCACGGATTTTAACATTTTTGGACACATTTGGGATACAAGTCAACACATAACACTGTTTTAGTGGCTTTTAGATATTTTAATCTTACATATTACTCATTATTTGATCAGACATGATTTTTAATATCTTTATAGAACATTTAATTACTTATTTATATAAAGATTACTTTTATTTCAGGGATAGCTAGACGGAAATGCTAATTGGACCTAAGGTCATGTGACCATGCGTACAGTACATACTAAACAATATCCAGTACACTAGAGTGCCTCAAACACATGCTCTAATCTGCAGAAGAAGCGCGTTTACCGGGAGAGCACCGGGAGAAGCCTCGCGCCGAGCCGCAGTCCGTGAACGCATCCCGGGGATAGAGCCCTCGCGACGCTCGCGGCAGCCATGATGACGCACGGACACATTTAACTGGCACACACAACATCCGCCCCTGCGCACCTCTGCGCTAAATATCTAACAGCGTACTTCTGTCTATCACTGTGTTCACTATATTCGCGTTTCAGTTTACAATTGTTTTATTTAAGTAATAATTAAACACAACAATAACAATAACAATAATAATAATAATAACTCTGTGATTGATGTGAAACTGCAGAGACTCGGAGCGCGATTATTTTTCCTGGAGGGCGCGTGACCGCGTATTATGATCGCGCTGTGACTCTGCGCCATTACCGCGGGACGGACGCGTCGGTGTGTCGGTGATGTATCGCTCTCTGTTCGCCTTCAGCTCCGCGGAACGCAACGCGCTGCGCTTCCCCGCGGGAGACGCGTTCCTCATCCTCGAGCGCAGCAGCGCGCACTGGTGGCTCGCGACGCGCTGCAGCTCCGGCGAGACGGGATACATCCCGGCCTCTTACATCGAGAAGATACCGGTGTGTGTGTGTGTGTGTGTGTGTGTGTGTGTGTGTGTGTGTGTGTGTGTGTGTGTGTGTGTGTGTTTGATGTCAATTCAACTTAGATCATTTGTCAACATGCATGCATAAACAGAACATGATCTGTTATTTAAGGGGGGAAAAAATGAATATTTTTCTGCACATTCTGCAGAAATCAGAGCTCGGCTGGTTCACATCGGCAGGCAGAGAGTCGTTTTACTGCGTCTCACCCTATATATACACCACACACACACACACACACACACACACTGTGACGCATATAGAGGAGCAGCAGTGAGGCGGACAGTATAGAAGGCAACACCTGCAGAACTCAGACTGTGGGCTCAGTAGTCAGGGCAGTGACTCCGGATAGGTGCCCTGACTAGTGGACTAGTGAGATGATTGAGACGCTCCCTGTGTGTCTGAACTGAGTCTGAGTGAGGAGATTAATCTCTGATCTCTGATGAAGCTGATGCCATCTGCTCGCGTGTGTGTGTGTGTGTGTGTGTGTGTGTGTGTGTGTGTGTGTGTCGTCTCTTCAGGCTCCGGAGCAGGACGAGGTGCTGCAGTCCATCGATCGAGCCATTGAGGCCATTCATAATGTGGCCATGACCAATGGAGGAAAATATAACCTGGAGCAGAGAGACGTCCTGCAGTGAGTAACACACACTGACGGAAAACACTGACTGAACACACTGATGAACACTGAACACACTGATGAACACTGAACACACTGACTGAACACACTGAACATACTCACTGAACACACACTGACTGAACACACTGACTGAACACACTGACTGAACACTGAGCACACTGACTGAACATACTGACGGAACACACTGACTGAACACACTGACGGAAAACACTGACTGAACACACTGATGAACACTGAACACACTGATGAACACTGAACACACTGATGAACACTGAACACACTGATGAACACTGAACACACTGATGAACACTGAACACACTGACTGAACACACTGATGAACACTGAACACACTGACTGAACACACTGAACATACTCACTGAGCACACTGACTGAACATACTGACGGAACACACTGACTGAACACACTGACTGAACACACTGATCACACTGATGAACACTGTACACACTGATGAACACTGAACACACTGACTGAACACACTGAACATACTCACTGAACACACACTGACTGAACACACTGACTGAACACACTGACTGAACACTGAGCACACTGACTGAACATACTGACGGAACACACTGACGGAAAACACTGACTGAACACACTGATGAACACTGAACACACTGATGAACACTGAACTCACTGAACACACACTGACTGAACACACTGACTGAACACTGAGCACACTGACTGAACATACTGACGGAACACACTGACTGAACACACTGACTGAACATACTGACGGAACACACTGACTGAACACACTGACTGAACACACTGAACATACTCACTGAACATACTCACTGAACACACACTGACTGAACACACTGACTGAACACTGAGCACACTGACTGAACATACTGACGGAACACACTGACTGAACACACTGAACATACTCACTGAACACACGCTGACTGAACACACTGACTGAACACTGAGCACACTGACTGAACATACTGACGGAACACACTGACTGAACACTGAACACACTGACTGAACACACTGACTGAACACTGAACACACACTGACTGAACACACTGACTGAACACACTGACTGAACACTGAACACACACTGACTGAACACACTGACTGAACACTGAACACACACTGCCGGAACACACTGACTGAACACTGAACACACTGACTGAACACACTGACTGAACACACTGATTGAACACTGAACACACTGACTGAACACTGACGGAACACACTGACTGAACACACTGATTGAACACTGAACACACTGAGTGAACACTGACGGAACACACTGACTGAACACACTGATGGAACACTAACGGAACTCACTGACGGAACACTGACTGAACACACTGACTGAACACTGAAAACACACTGACTGAACACTGAACACACACTGACTGAACACAGAACACACTGACTGAACAGTGAACACACTGACTGAACAGTGAACACACATTGACTGAACACTGAACACACACTGACTGAACACACTGACTGACCACTGAACACACACTGCCGGAACACACTGACTGAACACTGAACACTGACGGAACACACTGATTGAACACTGAACACACTGACTGAACACACTGACGGAAAACACTGACTGAACACACTGATGAACACTGAACACACTGATGAACACTGAACACACTGACTGAACACACTGATGAACACTGAACACACTGACTGAACACACTGAACATACTCACTGAGCACACTGACTGAACATACTGACGGAACACACTGACTGAACACACTGACTGAACACACTGATCACACTGATGAACACTGTACACACTGATGAACACTGAACACACTGACTGAACACACTGAACATACTCACTGAACACACACTGACTGAACACACTGACTGAACACACTGACTGAACACTGAGCACACTGACTGAACATGCTGACGGAACACACTGACGGAAAACACTGACTGAACACACTGATGAACACTGAACACACTGATGAACACTGAACACACTGACTGAACACACTGAACATACTCACTGAACACACACTGACTGAACACTGAGCACACTGACTGAACATACTGACGGAACACACTGACTGAACACACTGACTGAACATACTGACGGAACACACTGACTGAACACACTGACTGAACACACTGAACATACTCACTGAACATACTCACTGAACACACACTGACTGAACACACTGACTGAACACTGAGCACACTGACTGAACATACTGACGGAACACACTGACTGAACACACTGAACATACTCACTGAACACACACTGACTGAACACGCTGACTGAACACACTGACTGAACACTGAGCACACTGACTGAACATACTGACGGAACACACTGACTGAACACTGAACACACTGACTGAACACACTGACTGAACACTGAACACACACTGACTGAACACACTGACTGAACACTGAACACACACTGCCGGAACACACTGACTGAACACTGAACACACTGACTGAACACTGACGGAACACACTGACTGAACACACTGATTGAACACTGAACACACTGACTGAACACTGACGGAACACACTGACTGAACACACTGATTGAACACTGAACACACTGAGTGAACACTGACTGAACACACTGATGGAACACTAACGGAACTCACTGACGGAACACTGACTGAACACTGAAAACACACTGACTGAACACTGAACACACACTGACTGAACACAGAACACACTGACTGAACAGTGAACACACTGACTGAACAGTGAACACACATTGACTGAACACTGAACACACACTGACTGAACACACTGACTGAACACTGAACACACACTGCCGGAACACACTGACTGAACACTGAACACACTGACTGAACACTGACGGAACACACTGATTGAACACTGAACACACTGACTGAACACTGACGGAACACACTGACTGAACACACTGATTGAACACTGAACACACCGAGTGCACACTGACGGAACACACTGACTGAACACACTGATGGAACACTAACGGAACTCACTGACGGAACACTGACTGAACACACTGACTGAACACTGAACACTGAACACACACTGACTGAACACTGAACACACACTGACTGAACACTGAACACTGAACACACACTGACTGAACACTGAACACACACTGACTGAACACAGAACACACTGACTGAACAGTGAACACACTGACTGAACAGTGAACACACATTGACTGAACACTGAACACACACTGACAGAACACACACTGACGGAACACACTGACTGAACACACTGACGGAACACTGAACACACACTGACGGAACACACTGACGGAACACTGACTGAACACACACAGACGGAACACACTGACTGAACACTGAACACACTGACTGAACACTGAACACACACTGAATGAACAAACTGACTGAACACTGACTGAACAGTGAACACACACTGACTGAACACGCTGAATGAACACTGAACACACACTGACTGAACACTGACTGACACTGACGGAACACTGACTGAACACTGAACACACTGATGGAACACTGACTGAACACTGAACAAACTGACTGAACACACTGAATGAACACACACTGACTGAACACTGATTGAACACTGAACAGACTGACTGAACACACTGACTGAACACTGAGCACACTGACTGAACACACTGATTGAACACTGAACACACTGACTGAACACTGACTGACACTGACGGAACACTGACTGAACACTGAACACACTGATGGAACACTGACTGAACACTGAACAAACTGACTGAACACACTGAATGAACACACACTGACTGAACACTGATTGAACACTGAACACACTGATGGAACACACTGACTGAACACACTGACTGAACACACTGAACATACTCACTGAACATACTCACTGAACACACACTGACTGAACACTGAGCACACTGACTGAACACACTGATTGAACACTGAACACACTGACTGAACACTGACGGAACACACTGACTGAACACACTGATTGAACACTGAACACACACTGACTGAACACACTGATGGAACACTAACGGAACTCACTGACGGAACACTGACTGAACACACTGACTGAACACTGAACACACACTGACTGAACACTGAACACACACTGACTGAACACAGAACACACTGACTGAACAGTGAACACACATTGACTGAACACTGAACACACACTGACTGAACACACTGACTGAACACTGAACACACACTGCCAGAACACTGAACACTGACTGAACACTGACGGAACACACTGATTGAACACTGAACACACTGACTGAACACTGACGGAACACACTGACTGAACACACTGATTGAACACTGAACACACTGAGTGAACACTGACGGAACACACTGATGGAACACTAACGGAACTCACTGACGGAACACTGACTGAACACACTGACTGAACACTGAACACACACTGACTGAACACTGAACACACACTGACTGAACACAGAACACACTGACTGAACAGTGAACACACTGACTGAACAGTGAACACACACTGACAGAACACACACTGACGGAACACACTGACTGAACACACTGACGGAACACTGAACACACTGAACACACACTGACGGAACACACTGACTGAACAGTGAACACACTGACTGAACAGTGAACACACTGACTGAACAGTGAACACACTGACTGAACAGTGAACACACACTGACAGAACACACACTGACGGAACACACTGACTGAACACACTGACGGAACACTGAACACACTGAACACACACTGACGGAACACACTGACTGAACACACTGACGGAACACTGACTGAACACACAGACGGAACACACTGACTGAACACACTGACTGAACACTGAACACACACTGACTGAACACACTGATTGAACACTGAACACACACTGACTGAACACACTGATGGAACACTAACGGAACTCACTGACGGAACACTGACTGAACACACTGACTGAACACTGAACACACACTGACTGAACACTGAACACACACTGACTGAACACAGAACACACTGACTGAACAGTGAACACACTGACTGAACAGTGAACACATTGACTGAACACTGAACACACACTGACTGAACACACTGACTGAACACTGAACACACACTGCCGGAACACTGAACACACTGACTGAACACTGACGGAACACACTGATTGAAGACTGAACACACTGACTGAACACACTGATTGAACACTGAACACATTGAGTGAACACTGACGGAACACACTGATGGAACACTAACGGAACTCACTGACGGAACACTGACTGAACACACTGACTGAACACTGAACACTGAACACACACTGACTGAACACTGAACACACACTGACTGAACACAGAACACACTGACTGAACAGTGAACACACTGACTGAACAGTGAACACACATTGACTGAACACTGAACACACACTGACAGAACACACACTGACGGAACACACTGACTGAACACACTGACGGAACACTGAACACACTGAACACACACTGACGGAACACACTGACTGAACACACTGACGGAACACTGACTGAACACACACAGACGGAACACACTGACTGAACACACTGACTGAACACTGAACACACACTGAATGAACAAACTGACTGAACACTGACTGAACAGTGAACACACACTGACTGAACACGCTGAATGAACACTGAACACACACTGACTGAACACTGACTGACACTGACGGAACACTGACTGAACACTGAACACACTGATGGAACACTGACTGAACACTGAACAAACTGACTGAACACACTGAATGAACACACACTGACTGAACACTGATTGAACACTGAACACACTGACTGAACAGACTGACTGAACACACTGACTGAACACTGAGCACACTGACTGAACACACTGACTGAACACTGAATACACTGACTGAACACTGAACAAACTGACTGAACACACTGACTGAACACACACTAACTGAACACTGAACACACTGACTGAACAGGAAACACACTGACTGAACACACTGACTGATCACTGACCACACTGACTGAACACACACTGACTGAACACACTGACTGAACAGTAAACACACTGACCACACTGACTGAACAGTAAACACACTGACTGAACACACTGACTGAACAGTAAACACACTGACCACACTGACTGAACCCACTGACTGAACAGTAAACACACTGACCACACTGACTGAACCCACTGACTGAACCCACTGACTGAACAGTAAACACACTGACTGAACACACTGGACTGAACAGTAAACACACTGACTGAACCCACTGACTGAACAGTAAACACACTGACTGAGCACACTGACTGAACAGTAAACACACTGACTGAACCCACTGACTGAACAGTAAACACACTGACTGAACCCACTGACTGAACAGTAAACACACTGACTGAACACACTGACTGAACAGTAAACACACTGACCACACTGACTGAACCCACTGACTGAACACACTGGACTGAACAGTAAACACACTGACTGAACACACTGACTGAACAGTAAACACACTGACTGAACACACTGATTGAACACTGACTGAACACTGACTGAGCACTCTGACTGAACATTGAGCACACTGACTGAAAACTGAACACACTGACTGAACACTGAGCACATTGACTGAACACACTGACTGAACAGTAAACACACTGACTGAACACACTGGACTGAACAGTAAACACACTGACTGAACACACTGATTGAACACTGACTGAACACTGACTGAGCACTCTGACTGAACATTGAGCACACTGACTGAGCACACTGACTGAAAACTGAACACACTGACTGAACACTGACCACACTGACTGAACACACTGACTGAACAGTAAACACACTGACTGAACACACTGGACTGAACAGTAAACACACTGACTGAACACACTGATTGAACACTGACTGAACACTGACTGAGCACTCTGACTGAACATTGAGCACACTGACTGAAAACTGAACACACTGACTGAACACTGAGCACATTGACTGAACACTCTGACTGAACACACTGACTAAACACTGAGCACACTGACTGAGCACACTGACTGAACACTGAACACACTGACTGAACACTGAGCACACTGACTGAACACACTGACTGAACACTGAGCACACTGACTGAGCACACTGACTGAACATTGAACACACGGACTGAACACTGAGCACACTGACTGAACACTGAGCACACTGACTGAACACTGAGCACACTGACTGAACATTGAACACACTGACTGAACAGACTGACTGAACACAGCACACTGGCTGAACACTGAACACACTGACTGAACACACTGACTGAACACACTGAGCACACTGACTGAACACACTGACTGAACACGCTGACAGAACACGCTGACAGAACAAACTGACTGAACACACTGACTGAACACACTGACTGAACACGCTGACTGAACACACTGATTGAACACGCTGACAGAACAAACTGACTGAACACACTGACTGAGCACACTGACTGAACACGCTGACTGAACACACTGACAGAACAAACTGACTGAACACACTGACTGAACACTGACTGAACACTGACTGAGCACTCTGACTGAACATTGAGCACACTGACTGAAAACTGAACACACTGACTGAACACTGAACACTCTGACTGAACACACTGACTAAACACTGAGCACACTGACTGAGCACACTGACTGAACACTGAACACACTGACTGAACACTGAGCACACTGACTGAACACTGAGCACACTGACTGAGCACACTGACTGAACATTGAACACACGGACTGAACATTGAGCACACTGACTGAACACACACTGACTGAACACTGAGCACACTGACTGAACACACTGACTGAACACTGAGCACACTGACTGAACATTGAACACACTGACTGAACAGACTGACTGAACACTGAGCACACTGGCTGAACACTGAACACACTGACTGAACACTGAGCACACTGACTGAACACACTGACTGAACACACTGACTGAACACGCTGACAGAACAAACTGACTGAACACACTGACTGAACACACTGACTGAACATTGAACACACTGACTGAACAGACTGACTGAACACTGAGCACACTGGCTGAACACTGAACACACTGACTGAACACTGAGCACACTGACTGAGCACACTGACTGAACACACTGACTGAACACGCTGACAGAACACACTGACTGAACACACTGACTGAACACTGAACACACTGACTGAACAGACTGACTGAACACACTGACTAAACAGACTGACTGAACACTGAGCACACTGACTGAACACAGAACACACTGACTGAACACTGAACACACTGACTGAACACTGCACACACAGTGCACACTATATATATATTTGTGTATATTTTACAGGAAGTTGATCCACCACAGGAAGGAGACCCTGTCCCGCAGAAGCCCGACTCCATCCGGTCACAAGCAGAAGATCCCATCATCCTCCAGCGCAGCATCACTGAGCCTGAGCCGCTCCCCACCGCCGCCCAACGGCCTGAGCCGTGCCCACAGCTGCCAGGGCAGCGAGCCGATGTCAGAGCGCACCACTGGTGTTCCTGCACTGTATCAGGTAGTGTGTGTGTGTGCATGTATGTTCGTGTGTTTGTGTGCGTGCGTGTGTGTGTGTGTGCGCTGATGATGTGTTTCTGCCTCAGGTTCCTCCTCATCCTCGTAGAGCGGCACCCGTAACTCCGCCTCCTCCTGAGAAACATCGGGAGTTACGACGCATTGGTAGGTGCCAGAGAACCCATTCTCTCATTCTCACACACACACACACACACACACATACACACATTGACTCTCTCTCACAATCTCTCTCTCTCTCTCTCTCTACAGACCCGGAAGCGCCAATGGGAATTTCCTCCACAAGCCCCGCCCCCAGCTCTGTACCTCCTCCTGGACCCTCTCTGTCTGTCAGCTCCGCCTCCTTAGACTCTGGCTCCTCCCACTCGGCCGTTTCCTCTGATGTCAGTCTTCCCAGCATCAGCAGCACTCCGCCCCCTGTGCCAAAACGAGGCAAGGCTCCGCCCCCTCCGCCTGACCGAGCCCCCCAGGAAGAGCCTCAACTGGTCAGTACACAGGCTCCGACCCCTTCTCCAGATCCTATTAAAAAGAGGCCGGCGCCTCAGCCAATCAGTCCACAGCCTGCTGCCGAACACCAATCAGACGCGGAGTGGCCACTGGCCCCGCCCTCTATTTCTCTCAGCCCCACAAGGTCTGCAGCCGTTCCCACAACTATTGGAGCGGAACTGATTGAGCTGGTGCGCAAAAACACTAACCTTAGTTACGAGCTTTCACGTGTTGCCGTGGGCGTGGTGGTGGGTCACCTGCAGAGCGCTCTGCCAGCGGCGACCTCTGACCTGGAGCGCGTGCTGCTGTCATTGGTGGAGAGTAAGGTCAGTAGCTGTTGAAATGTGTTCATTTTTTGTGCCCATTTCTATTAACCTTTTGAGCGGAACCATGTATGGGATTTTTATTTCTGTGCCATCGAGAGTCCGGACCCACATATGGGACTGAGAATGTTCAGTGATGTCATATAAATGCCAGATTCACACTGTGTTTTGGTGTTTTGGCTCTTGGCTTGACTTTGCTTGATGACTTGACTTGACTTTGCTTAATGACTTGACTTGGCTTGGCTTGACTTTGCTTGATGACTTGACTTGGCTTGACTTGGCTTTGCTTTGCTTGGCTTGGCTTGATGACTTGGCTTGATGACTTGGCTTGACTTGACTTTGCTTGACTCGTTGACTTGGCGACTTGACTTGATTTGGCTTGGCTTGGCATGATGACTTGATTTGACTTGATGGCTTGACTTGGCTTGACTTGGCTTGACTTTGCTTGACTTGACTTGACTTTGCTTGATGGCTTGACTTGACTTGACTTTGCTTGATGGCTTGACTTAGCTTGACTTGGCTTGGCTTGATTTTGCTTGACTTGACTTTGCTTGATGGCTTGACTTGACTTGACTTTGCTTGATGGCTTGACTTGATATGACTTGATTTGACCTGACTTGATGACTTGGCTTGGCTTGACTCGTTGACTTGATTTGACTTGAATTGACCTGACCTGACCGACCTTGGCTTGACTCGTTGACTTGGCTTGGCTTGACATGATGACTTGGCTTGACTTGATTTGATTTGATTTGACTTGACTTGATTTGACCTGACCGACCTTGGCTTGACTCGTTGACTTGGCTTGGCATGATGGCATGATGACTTGATGGCTTGGCTTGGCTTGGCTTGGCTTGGCTTGGCTTGGCTTGATTTGATTTGATTTGATTTGACCTGACCGACCTTGGCTTGGCATGGCATGGCATGGCATGGCATGGCATGGCATGGCATGGCTTGGCTTGGCTTGATTTGACTTGACTTGACTTGATTTGACCTGACCTGACCGACCTTGGCTTGGCTTGACTCGTTGGCTTGGCTTGGCATGATGACTTGACTTGACTTTGCTTGTTGACTTGACTCGGCTTGACTCGTTGACTTGGCTTGGCTTGACTTGACTTGATTTGATTTGATTTGACCTGACCGACCTTGGCTTGGCTTGACTCGTTGACTTGGCTTGGCATGATGACTTGACTTGACTTGACTTGGCTTGGCATGATGACTTGATGACTTGACTTGACTTGATTTGGCTTGGCTTGGCTTGGCATGATGACTTGATGACTTGACTTGGTTTGACCTGACCGACCTTGGCTTGGCTTGACTCGTTGACTTGGCTTGGCTTGGCATGATGACTTGAATTGACTTGACTTGACTTGGGTTGGCATGATGACTTGACTTGACTTGACTTGACTTGACTTGACTTGACTTGATTTGATTTGATTTGGCTTGGCTTGACCTGACTAACGTAACCTGTGTCCTCAGGATCAGGGCTCAGCTCTTCCGCTTGGCCAGGTGTGTCATGATGAGCAGCGGCTGCAAGTGATCTTCGGGGATCTGGCCCGTCACCGTGACGACTCTCAGCAGCGCAGCTGGGCGCTGCACGAAGATCACGCGCTCATCGCCTGTTACCTGGAGGAGCTGCTGCAGATACTGGTCAGAATCTTCATTATGGGATGCATGTGACCCCACAGAGAGTGGACATCTCATATCATCATCACTCTGTGTTTCTTCCAGACGGATGCGGATCCGGAGGTGTGCAAGAAGATGTGTCGTGTGAACCAGTTCGAGGCGGTTCTGTCTCTGGTGTCATACTATCAGATGGTGAGCCGTTATCGTTACAGTTACAGTTACAGTTATAGTTATCGTTACAGTTACAGTTATCGTTACAGTTATAGTTATCGTTACAGTTATAGTTTTCGTTACAGTTATAGTTATCATTACAGTTATAGTTACAGCTTTAGTTTTATAGTTATCGTTGTAGTTATCGTGATGGTTATCGTGACCGTAATCGTGACCGTTATATGACGGTTATCGTGACTCTTGCCGTGACTGTTACCGTGACCGCTACCGTGACGTTACCGTGATATTACTCTGTTGTTACCGTTATCATTACTGTCGCCTTTGGCTTGGCTTGCTCAGTTGGGGACACTAAAAATATGATTAAAGTTATTCAACTTATTATACAAATAAAATGTATGAATTAGGTCTTATTTAATTCTATAAACTTAAATACTGATCTGCCAACATTGTTGCTATATGATAAATTAAACTAAGCTGATAACATTACTGTTTTCTCCAGTACTTATCGTTACCGTGACAGTTAGCGTGACCGTTATCTTGATGGTTATCGTGACTGTTAGCATGACCGTTATCGTCACCGTTATGTTGACGGTTATCGTGACCCTTATCGTGGCGGTTAACGTTACCGTGACCATTACCATTATTGTTACTGTGACCATTACCGTTATCATTACTGGGACTGTTACGCTTGACTGTTACCATTATCGTGACCCTTATCTTGACCCTTATTGTGGTGGTTATCATGATCGTTATCGTTACTGTGACCGTTATCGTTACCGGGACCGTTACCGTGACCGTTACCGTTATCATTACCGGGACTGTTACACTTGACTGTTACCATTATCGTATCGTGACCCTTATCGTGGTGGTTATCGTGACCGTTATCGTTACTGTGACCGTTATCGTTACAGGGACCGTTACCGTGACCGTTACCGTTATCATTACCGGGACTGTTACACTTGACTGTTACCATTATCGTATCGTGACCCTTATCGTGGTGGTTATCGTGACCGTTACCGTTATCATTACCGGGACTGTTACACTTGACTGTTACCATTATCGTATCGTGACCCTTATCGTGGTGGTTATCGTGACCGTTATCGTTACTGTGACCGTTATCGTTACAGGGACCGTTACCGTGACCGTTACCGTTATCATTACCGGGACTGTTACACTTGACTGTTACCATTATCGTATCGTGACCCTTATCGTGGTGGTTATCGTGACCGTTATCGTTACTGTGACCGTTATCGTTACCGGGACCGTTATCGTTACCGGGACCGTTACCGTGATCATTACCGTTATCATTACCGGGACTGTTACACTTGACTGTTACCATTATCGTATCGTGACCCTTATCGTGGTGGTTATCGTGACCATTATCGTTACTGTTACCGTTATCGTTACCGTGACTGTTAGTGTGACAGTTATCCTTATCGTGCCCCTCAGGAGCACCGTGTGTCGCTGCGGCTGCTGCTGCTGAAGGTGTTTGGGGCCATGTGCGGTCTGGACGCTGCGCTGATCTCCAGCCTCCTCAACTCTGTGCTGACCATGGAGCTGGCCCGAGAACTGCAGACCGACACACACGGTCAGTCATAGGGGTGTGTGTGGGTGTGGGTGAGCGAGAGAGAGCGAGCGAGTGAGTTTGTGAGAGTGTGTGTGTGCTCGTCCAGCTGACGTGTGTGTGTGTGTGTGTGTGTGTGTGTGTGTGTGTGTGTGTGTGCAGAGCATGAGAAGATGTGCTACGGCGCGCTGCTGATGGCCATGATCTTCTCCACGGGCGAGCAGATCCCGCTGCACCACTACGGTAAGAGATGAGTGTGAGTGTGAGTGTGATTGCGAGTGTGTGTGAGTGTGTGACCGTGTCTGTCTGTCTCAGAGCATCTGAATGCTGAGTTCCTCCAGTTCCTGCTGGATGTGATTGAGGACGGGTTGCCCTCGGACTCCACAGAGCAGCTTCCAGATCTGTTCATTAACCTGCTGCTGGCCTTCAACCTCCACCTGAGCGGTGCGACCAACACACAACCCCAATGACTGTCAAATCTTTCATTATTGTTATTATTATTATTGTTATTGTTATTATTATTATTGTCACATTTATGTGTGTGTCTCCTGCAGTACCGGAGACTAACCTGGTGATGCAGGCGCTGATCAAGAGACGCAACGTGAAGATTCTCACAGAGAAAGTCTCATTACTGCTCAACAGAGGAGGTGACACACACACACACACACACACACACACACACACACACACACACACACACACACACACACACACACACACACACACACACACACACATGTTGGTCTATGTGGTTTACAGGGACTCTCCATAGGCGTAATGGTTTTTATACAGTACAAACCATATTTTCTATCCCCTTACACTGCCCCTAAACCTACCCATCACACACACACACACACACACTGCCCCTAAACCTACCCATCACAGGAAACATTCTGCATTTTTACTTTCTCAAAAAATCATCATTTAGTATGTTTTTAAGGCCGTTTGAATTATGAGGACATTTGATATGTCCTCATAAACCACATTTATAGTGTAATACCAGTGTAATACCCATGTAGTTATACAAATTTGTGTCCTCATAAACCACATAAACAGGCTCACACACACACACACACACACACACACACACACACACACACACACACACACACACACACACATACAGTCGTTCTGGAGAAAACAGTGATGTTATCAGCTTATTTTAATTTATCATAGAGAGACAGTGTTGGCAGATCAGTGATATAGTTAATTTAGTAATTAATGTTATTTGTATATTTAGTAGAATAACTCTGATCATAATGTTAGTGTCCCCAACTGAGCAAGCCAAGCCAAAGGCGACCAAAGGAACCGAAACTCCATCAGGGCATGATGGAGAAAAATAAACCTTAGAGAAACCAGACTCAGTTCTCCTCTGGCCTATTAACACACAGCGGAGGATTATTATTCTGGCAACCTTACAGGTCGGAAATCATATTAGATCGGAATATTCAACAGTTCAAGGTATCACGCAAGAGACGGGTTTATTGAGGATGACGCGTCGATTACACAAGAGTCTAAATATATATGAAAGATCAGAGTTATTGCGCCGTAGACGGGTTTATTGAGGATGACGTGCCGATGTGTAGTTTAATGGACACGGACTCAGCAGACACTCCAGGATGAGCTGGTCATGTCCAGCCGCTGATCCACCATCCGATCCGGACACGGCACACACACTCACACACCATCCGATCCGGACACGGCCTGGATCCGGCCGACTGCAGTAAACCTCAGGATAAACAGAGAGACTAACATTAGTGTAGATGCCACTCTTCTGATGATGTAACGAGTACATCAGGTGTTATGGGAAGTGTTCCCGGTTCCGGCTGACCTAGTTAATGCAGCCTAACAATCAGTCAATTGATCTGAATAATGAGAGTTAATAATGTTCTGTGTGTATGCCATAGTAAAGAGATGTGTTTTTAGTCTAGATTTAAACTGACAGAGTGTGTCTGCTTCCCGAACAATGCTAGGAAGACTATTCCAGAGTTTAGGAGCTAAATAGGAAAAGGATCGACCGCCTGCAGTTGATTTAGATATTCTAGGTATTATCAACTGGCCCGAGTTTAGAGACCGCAATAGACGTGATGGGGTATAATGTGTTAAGAGCTCGCTTAAGTACCGGGGAGCTAAACTATTTAGTGCTTTGAGTAATAAGCAAGATTTTAAAATGTATGCGATGTTTAATAGGGAGCCAGTGCAGTGTTGACAGAACTGGACTAATATGATCATACTTCCTGGTTCTAGTAAGAACTCGAGCTGCTGCGTTTTGGACTAGCTGGAGTTTGTTTATTAAGCGAGCAGGGCAACCACCCAGTAGAGCATTACAATAATCTAGCCTTGAGCTCATGAACGCATCAACTAACTGTTCAGCACACACACACACACACACACACACAGACAGTAAACCTGCGTTGGATCAGTCTCAAATAGTGACTGGAGTCTGTGGCTGCGTTCACATATGTAGTTTGGTTCGTTTGGTCCGGACCAAAAAATAAAAACAAAACATATAGTCCTGGTCCGCTCAGCGTTCACACTACATTTATAACAGCGAACCTAAAGTTACCGAACCAAAGGCACAGGGAGACGCTCACAACCTGATTGGTCGGCTTATATGACGTAGGAGCTCGTTTACCGAACATTCAGAACAACGCTGTGTGCTGATTAAACGCGGTCATTTTATGCGTGTGGCATTATTTTTACCCGCTGAGAACTCACGTAGAGCTCATAAAATGTTCAAAACAGCTCCAGGATTCCCTCCGCTGTGCAGAAAAGAGACGGCCGTTCTGGCGTCTGTACCTGCTAATAATGGCCGACAGGTCCTCTGATGAGAAGAGCCAGGTCTGCTTTTTGTGCGTTTTTTCAGGCATTTTCGAAACATGCTCGCCTGACCGAATATTGATGAGGCTCTTCCTCGTTGCTCCTCGTTTGCCCTCTAACGTTAACGTTACTCATTCTGGATACACCAATCTCTCCGCGTTGTCACATCAGCTGACTATGCGTCACATCTGACATCACGTCCTGTCTTTGGTCCGTTTACATGTCTTTGGTCCGTGTTGTGTTCATATATCAATCAAACCGCACCAGAGTTGGTTTGGAAGCGGACCGAGACTCATCTTTATAGCGCTCTCGCTCCGCTGGTTTGGTGCGCAGCAGGGTTCGGATGGCGGCGTTCACATGTGTTCAAATGAACCGCACTAACGAGCAATCGCACCAGGGGTCGCTTTAATTGTTTAAAGTGTGAACGCAGCCTAAATCTCATAGCTGGACCAAACGTGTGTATGTCTCTGTGTGTGTCTCTCTGTGTGTGTGTGTGTGTGTGTGTGTGTGCAGAGGATCCCGTGTGTGTGTTCACACACTCTCCTCCCGCGCCTCACGCGGTGCTGAAGTTCCTCCAGGATGTGTTTTCCAGCCGAGACACGTCGGACATCTTCTACCGCTCCGACCTGATGGTGATGATCGACATCGCAGTCAGGCAGATCTCAGACCTGTCGCCTGGAGACCGGGTGAGTCGCGCTAACACTGCTGAGCGTCGCGCTAACACTGCTGAGCGTCACACTAACACTGCTGAGCGTCGCGCTAACACTGCTGAGCGTCACACTAACACTGCGGAGCGTCGCGCTAACACTGCTGAGCGTCACACTAACACTGCTGAGCGTCACACTAACACTGCTGAGCGTCGCGCTAACACTGCTGAGCGTCACACTAACACTGCGGAGCGTCACACTAACACTGCTGAGCGTCACACTAACACTGCTGAGCGTCACACTAACACTGCGGAGCGTCGCGCTAACACTGCTGAGCGTCACACTAACACTGCTGAGCGTCGCGCTAACACTGCTGAGCGTCACACTAACACTGCGGAGCGTCGCGCTAACACTGCTGAGCGTCGCGCTTACACTGCTGAGCGTCACACTAACACTGCTGAGCGTCACACTAACACTGCTGAGCGTCGCGCTAACACTGCTGAGCGTCGCGCTAACACTGCTGAGCGTCGCGCTTACACTGCTGAGCGTCGCGCTAACACTGCTGAGCGTCGCGCTTACACTGCTGAGCGTCGCGCTTACACTGCTGAGCGTCGCGCTAACACTGCGGAGCGTCGCGCTAACACTGCTGAGCGTCGCGCTTACACTGCTGAGCGTCGCGCTAACACTGCTGAGCGTCGCGCTAACACTGCTGAGCGTCGCGCTTACACTGCTGAGCGTCGCGCTTACACTGCTGAGCGTCGCGCTTACACTGCTGAGCGTCGCGCTAACACTGCGGAGCGTCGCGCTAACACTGCTGAGCGTCGCGCTTACACTGCTGAGCGTCGCGCTAACACTGCTGAGCGTCGCGCTTACACTGCTGAGCGTCGCGCTTACACTGCTGAGCGTCGCGCTAACACTGCTGAGCGTCGCGCTAACACTGCTGAGCGTCGCGCTAACACTGCTGAGCGTCGCGCTAACACTGCTGAGCGTCGCGCTAACACTGCTGAGCGTCGCGCTTACACTGCTGAGCGTCGCGCTTACACTGCTGAGCGTCGCGCTAACACTGCTGAGCGTCGCGCTAACACTGCTGAGCGTCGCGCTAACACTGCTGAGCGTCGCGCTAACACGTCGGAGCATCACGCTAACCAGTGAGGAGCCTGCTTGCTGCGGTCAGGTGGTGAAGTGACGGATGGGAAACCCTGAGGCCAGAGTAATTTAAAAATACTACTGTTATTGTGTCACAGAATGTAGTTTTAGGAGTTTTTCAGGCGATAATGTAGTTGTTTAAAGCTCAAATATGTGGTTTATTTATGAAGAGAGCGCCTATTTGAAAATTTGATCTGCCGTTTTCGGAGGTGTGAGACCCAGGCGATCAGCAGTGCTCATTAACCCCGGAGAGAGCTGCCATAACTCGGCTAGTGCTTCTGCAGAATGCCGCTGCCTGGAAGAAGCCCCACCCATTGCTGCTAAGCGTCAAGCTAACGCGGCTGAGCGTCAAGCTAACGCGGCTGAGCGTCAAGCTAACGCGGCTGAGCACGCGTGTGCTGAGCGTTATGCTAACGCCTCTCTCTCTCCTCAGATGCGGATGTAACACGCGTGTGCTGACCGTTATGTTAACGCCTCTCTCTGAGCGCTATGCTAACGCGTCTCTCTCCTCAGATGCGGATGTAACACGCGTGTGCTGACCGCTATGTTAACGCCTCTCTCTGAGCGCTATGCTAACGCGTCTCTCTCTCCTCAGATGCGGATGTAACACGCGTGTGCTGACCGCTATGTTAACGCCTCTCTCTGAGCGTTATGCTAACGCCTCTCTCTGAGCGCTATGCTAACGCGTCTCTCTCTCCTCAGATGCGGATGTAACACGCGTGTGCTGACCGCTATGTTAACGCCTCTCTCTGAGCGCTATGCTAACGCGTCTCTCTCTCCTCAGATGCGGATGTAACGCGTGTGCTGAGCGCTATGTTAACGCCTCTCTGAGCGTTTTGCTAACGCCTCTCTCTGAGCGTTATGCTAATGCGTCTCTCTCTCCTCAGATGCGGATGCAGCACGCGTGTGCTGACCGCTATGTTAACGCCTCTCTCTGAGCGCTATGCTAACGCGTCTCTCTCCCCTCAGATGCGGATGTAGCACGCGTGTGCTGAGCGTTATGCTAACGCCTCTCTCTGAGCGTTATGCTAACGCCTCTCTCTGAGCGTTATGCTAACGCGTCTCTCCCCTCAGATGCGGATGTAGCACGCGTGTGCTGAGCGTTATGCTAACGCCTCTCTCTGAGCACTATGTTAACGCCTCTCTCTGAGCGTTATGCTAACGCCTCTCTCTGACCGTTATGCTAACGCGTCTCTCTCCCCTCAGATGCGGATGTAGCACGCGTGTGCTGAGCGTTATGCTAACGCCTCTCTCTGACCGTTATGCTAACGCGTCTCTCTCCCCTCAGATGCGGATGTAGCACGCGTGTGCTGAGCGCTATGTTAACGCCTCTCTCTGAGCGCTATGCTAACGCGTCTCTCTGAGCACTATGTTAACGCCTCTCTCTGAGCGCTATGCTAACGCCTCTCTCTGAGCGTTATGCTAATGCGTCTCTCTCTCCTCAGATGCGGATGTAGCACGCGTGTGCTGACCGCTATGTTAACGCGTCTCTCTCTCCTCAGATGCGGATGTATCACGCATGTGCTGACCGCTATGTTAACGCCTCTCTCTTGAGCGCTATGCTAACGTGTCTCTCTCTCCTCAGATGCGGATGTAGCGCGCGTGTACTGAGCGCTATGCTAACGCGTCTCTCTCTCCTCAGATGCGGATGGAGTATCTGTCGCTCATGCACGCCATCATGCGCTCCACTGATTATCTGGAGCACCAGCACCGGCTGCCGGACCTGCGGGCCGCACTGCAGAGCATCCTGAGGGAGGAGAGTGAGGACCCGGAGGACAGAGCTCACATGGACAAGCTCATCGTGCAGCAGATCTACAGAGAGTTCCCTCAGATCTGAGCAGTGTTACGCTACACACACTCACACACACACACACACACACACACACACACACACACTCTCTCGCACTCACACACACACACACACACACACTCTCTCGCACTCACACTCACTCACTCACACACACACACACACTCTCGCACACACACACACACACACTCTCTCTCACACACACACACACTCACTCACTCACTCACTCACTCACTCACTCACTCACACACTCACTCACTCACTCACTCACACACTCACTCACTCACTCACTCACTCACTCACTCACTCACTCACTCACACACTCACTCACTCACTCACTCACACACTCACTCACACACTCACTCACTCACTCACTCACTCACACACTCACTCACTCACTCACTCACTCACTCACTCACTCACTCACTCACTCACTCACTCACTCACTCACACACTCACTCACTCACTCACTCAAACACTCACTCACTCACTCACTCACTCACACACTCACTCACTCACTCACTCACTCACACACTCACTCACTCACTCACTCACTCACTCACTCACACACTCACTCACACACTCACACACTCACTCACTCACTCACTCACTCACTCACTCACTCACTCACTCACTCACTCACTCACTCACACACACACACTCACTAAAACACACAAATACACACACACTCACTAAAACACACACACTGACACTCACTCACACACACACTCACTAACACACACACACTCACACACACACTCACTCACTCACTCACTCACTCACACACTCACACACACTCACACACTTCCTCAGATAGTGTTACACTAAAGAAACGGTCCTTCAGTCTTAAACTGCAAACCTTCACTGACCCGCTACAGATCGTCCCGTCTCTCACTGATTCAGCTCTGTTATGACCTTTGACCCCCTCTGACCCTTGACCGTGACCCTAACTGACCTCAGCGGTTGGTGAATATGAGTTTACAGTATTAATCTGTCCCGCGTCTGTGTTTCACTGCTTTCTGCTAAATTATCTATTTTTCCTCTTGCCACTTTTTGTTCAGAAGGGAAACGTAACATAATATATTTTCTTAACGGTGAAAGACTAATAAAGTGCTGTCATTCTAATGAAATGTGTGTGTGTGTGTTTGTGTGTGTGTGTGATTTAAAAACATAATCTATATTGTGTGGAAGCCATTTGAGCCATAAGAAAATAAATCATGCTTTGCAGATCATAGAAGAAATTATGACCTTCTAAGTCATTTTTATGAGATGAAAAGTACAAACCTGATTCCAAAGAAGTTGGGACACTACAAATCGTGAATAAAAACAGAATGCAATGATGTGGAAGTTTTACATTTCAATATTTTATTCAGAATACAACACAGATGACGTATCAAATGTTTAAACTGAATGTATGATTTTGAGGGGGAAAATAAGTTGATTTTAAATTTCATGGTGTCAACACATCTCCTGAAGTTGTGCCGTGGCCATGTTTCCCCCTGTGTGTCATCCCCTCTTCTTTTTATATCAGTCTGCAAACGTCTGGGGACTGAGGAGACGAGTTGCTCAAGTTTAGGAATAGGAATGTTGTCCATTCTTGTCTAATACAGGCTTCTAGCTGCTCAACTGTCTCAGGTCTTCTTTATCGCATCTTCCTCTTTATGATGCACCAAATGTTTTCTAATGGTGAAAGATCTGGACTGCAGGCTGGCCATTTCAGTGCCGGATCCTTCTTCTACACAGCCATGATGCTGTAACTGATGCAGTGTGTGCTCTGGCATTGTCATGTTGGAGAATGCAAGGTCTTCCCTGAAAGAGACGCCGTCTGGATGGAGCAGATGTTGTTCTAGAGCTTGGATAGACCTTTCAGCATTGATGGCCTTTCCAGATTGTACAGTGTCCCAACTTTTTTGAAATCTGGTTTGTAACGTTATTAGATATGTGTCGGCCTTTCATAAATCCGACTGAGATGATGTGATCTAGACCAGTACTTAAATGTTTAGCATAAAGAGGCTAATGCTTTATAATCTAATGTTCACAGAGTAATAGGCTGCCAGTTGGCGATTAATAAAGGGTCCTTGCTTGTCTTCGGTATATGATATCTCCCTGACTGATCTATTCCTCATACATGGGAAATTAAGGCAGTTTAATAATCTCCCAAAAGTGGAGATAAAATTCGACTGAAAGCCCGTCAATACCAGGGGATTTACTCGTAAATATATCAATAAAATGTTCCCAAGTCAGATTTAGAGGTATAAAGATTGCAGTAAAATTTGGTAACACATTCTGATATTAGAGATCAATGCTAAGAGCTGGAAGGCCATTTGTGTTTGAATTCTTCCATTTGGCCCAAATGCCAGATTTAATCTTTATTCCAAATCCTCCTGTAATCTGATCTTTCCCTAGTAAGTCTGTTAATTAACTCTGAGTCAGTTTTATTTGTAATATCTTTAAGTTCCTTACTTCTAACTGCAATGTATTTAAAGAAATAATCTCTGCTCAATACGGTAAATATTCTCTGGTAAAATTGATTAAATTATTTGTCTTTTAATAAGGCATTGTTCCAATAGCCCCTTAGTCTCGGGTTAAAAAGTCATAATTATGCCATACTTTAGTCATAAATTTAGTCATTAGTCATGTAATGACAAGGACAAACTTTTGATAGACCTCTAGTTAAAAATATGGAGTTAATATACAGAAGTGAAGCGTCAGCCCCGCCCATCCGCTCGCTCCGCGGTCCGTCGGTGAAATAGTTCCGGGTGTGTATGTGTGTGAAAGGTGAACCAGCTGTGTGTGTGAGTGAGTGAGTGTGTGTGTGTGTTCTTGACAGACGCATTGATCCATCATGTCGAAGCCGCAGCCGATCAGCCCCATGAAGAACTTCTTCGCCGGCGGGTTCGGCGGAGTGTGTTTGGTGTTCGCCGGACACCCGCTGGACACCATCAAAGTAAAGATAGATCAGCTTTATTACTCTATTCTTCAGCATTCACTTCTTCAGTTCGCTGGATATTATCACAGCCTAACTATCCGTCAGTATTGTGCGTTATTATTAGTCTTAACTCTTGAACTAATAGCTGATAAAGAGCGATTATAATTCACACTGTACCTTAAGGTTAATATGCTGTTTATTCTTATCAAGCACATGCTATCACTTTAGGGGAACAACAGAGAACTATTTACAGAATACTGTAATATAGTCCTGAAATACTAAACCGTGTGTGTGTGTCAGTGAGGGTTTGAGGTAAGCCCTGGACTTGTGACCTTTGACCCAGATGTGTTTGTGTGGTCAGTAGTGTGTGTTATTGATCATGTGTGGTCATGTGATCGTCAGGTGCGACTGCAGACGCAGCCCAAACCCCGTCCTGGTGAAACGGCGCTTTATGGCGGGACGTTCGACTGCTTCAAGAAAACCCTGGCGAAAGAGGTACACCTGTCTCACTGCACCTGTCTCACTGCATCTGTCTGATCACATCTGTCTCACTGCATCTGTCTCACTGCACCTGTCTGACTGCATCTATCTCACTGCACCTGTCTGACTGCATCTGTCTCACTGCACCTGTCTGATCACATCTGTCTCACTGCACCTGTCTCACTGCATCTGTCTGATCACATCTGTCTCACTGCACCTGTCTGATCTCATCTGTCTCACTGCACCTGTCTCACTGCATCTGTCTGATGACATCTGTCTCACTGCACCTGTCTGATCTCATCTGTCTCACTGCACCTGTCTGACTGCATCTGCCTCACTGCACCTGTCTGACTGCATCTGTCTCACTGCACCTATCTGACTGCACCTGTCTGATCTCATCTTTCTGACTGCACCTGTCTGACTGCACCTGTCTCACAGCACCTGTCTGACTGCATCTGTCTCACTGCACCTATCTGACTGCACCTGTCTGACTGCGCCTGGCTGATCTCATCTTTCTGACTGCACCTGTCTGACTGCACCTGTCTCACAGCACCTGTCTGACTGCATCTGTCTCACTGCACCTGTCTAACCGCACCTGTCTGATCTCATCTGTCTCACTGCACCTGTCTGATCTCATCTGTCTCACTGCACCTGTCTCACAGCACCTGTCTGACTGCATCTGTCTCACTGCACCTGTCTGATCTCATCTGTCTCACTGCACCTGTCTGATCTCATCTGTCTCACTGCACCTGTCTCACAGCACCTGTCTGACTGCACCTGTCTCACAGCACCTGTCTGACTGCATCTGTCTCACTGCACCTGTCTGACCGCATCTGTCTGATCTCATCTGTCTAACTGCATCTGTCTAAATCACATCTGTCTCACTGCACCTGTCTGACTGCACCTGGCTTATCTCATCTTTCTGACTGCACCTGTCTCACAGCACCTGTCTGACTGCATCTGTCTCACTGCACCTGTCTGACTGCACCTGTCTGACTTCATCTGTCTCACTGCACTTTTCTCACTGCATCTGTCTGACCGCATCTGTCTGATCACATCTGTCTCACTGCACCTGTCTGACCGCATCTGTCTGATCACACCTGTCTCACTGCACCTGTCTGACTGCATCTGTCTCACTGCACCTGTCTGATCACATCTGTCTCACTGCACCTGTCTGACTGCATCTGTCTCATTGCACCTGTCTGATCACATCTGTCTGATCACACCTGTCTCACTGCACCTGTCTGACTGCATCTGTCTCACTGCACCTGTCTGACTGCATCTGTCTCACTGCACCTGTCTGACTGCATCTGTCTCACTGCACCTGTCTGATCACACCTGTCTCACTGCATCTGTCTCACTGCACCTGTCTGACTGCATCTGTCTCACTGCACCTGTCTGATCACACCTGTCTCACTGCACCTGTCTGACTGCATCTGTCTCACTGCACCTGTCTGATCACATCTGTCTCACTGCACCTGTCTAACTGACTCTGTCTCACTGCACCTGTCTGACCGCATCTGTCTGATCACACCTGTCTCACTGCACCTGTCTGACTGCATCTGTGTCACTGCACCTGTCTGACTGCATCTGTCTCACTGCACCTGTCTGATCACACCTGTCTCACTGCACCTGTCTGACTGCATCTGTCTCACTGCACCTGTCTGATCACATCTGTCTCACTGCACCTGTCTAACTGCGTCTGTCTCACTGCACCTGTCTGACCGCATCTGTCTGATCACACCTGTCTCACTGCACCTGTCTGACTGCATCTGTCTCACTGCACCTGTCTGATCACATCTGTCTCACTGCACCTGTCTGACCGCATCTGTCTGATCACACCTGTCTCACTGCACCTGTCTGACTGCATCTGTCTCACTGCACCTGTCTGATCTCATCTGTCTGACTGCACCTGTCTCACTTCACCTGTCTCACTGCACCTGTCTGACTGCACCTGTCTCACAGCACCTGTCTCACTGCACCTGTCTGATCACACCTGTCTGACTGCATCTGTCTCACTGCACCTGTCTGACTGTGTCACTGGTGAATGCCCTGCAGATGGCTGATGCCTGTCTGTCTCTCTGCCTGTCTGTCTCTCAGGGCTTGCGTGGGCTCTATAAGGGCATGGCCGCCCCCATCATCGGGGTCACGCCCATGTTTGCCGTCTGCTTCTTCGGATTCGGACTGGGGAAGAAACTGCAGCAGAAAACCCCCGACGACGCTCTGACGTGAGTCTTCAGTCATTGACCTTTCTGACACATAACTAAAGCATGCGTGGAATTCAAAATCTAAATGATGAGAGAATTGTGTGTGTGTGTGTGTGTGTGTCAGGTATCCGCAGCTGTTTGCGGCCGGTATGTTGTCAGGTGTGTTCACCACGGCCATCATGGCTCCAGGAGAGAGGATCAAATGCCTCCTGCAGGTGAGAGACACACACATGCTTCACTATTCCACCTGTGAACCTGTGTGTGTGTGTGACGAGTGTGTGTGTGTGTGTGTCCAGATCCAGGCGGCGTCGGGGGAGGTGAAGTACGCCGGGCCGATGGACTGTGCCAAGCAGCTGTACAGAGAGAACGGCATCCGCGGCATCTATAAAGGAACGGCTCTGACGCTCATGAGAGGTACACACACACACACACACACACACACACGGCAGAGACGCACGCTCTGCAAGGGCAGTGTTTTTTCCAGCTGAGATGCTTTGCTAGCTATGATACAGAATGTCCATGGCAGTAATGTGATGCTAGTCTCTCATTTTGAAGAATATTGCTGAATTTAGAAATGCAGGAAAAGCAGTATTAACTTCTCTATTATTGTTGTTCGGTTCGTGTACAAGTGTGATGATTGGTCGGCGTAGTTTTTGTCCCGCCCCTCCTCCACTGTGATTGGACGGCCTGGTAAAAAAAGAACAGTGACGAGCGCTGCCTCTTAGCCAACGTTAAACAGCACAAACAAAACAAAAAAAGACGGGTAACTCATCTCCTGAATTATTAATACGGTGGCCATAGAGCACCAAACGCAGTCATCAGGTAAATGAGGACACAGACCGGTAAATGTTTGACGCACCTTTACTCGTGGGAGGGAGCAGCTGTACATTTCTCTCGTACCAACTAACATTTAGAAAATACAAACATTTTCGTGAATCCGACGTCATAGCGGCTTTACGAACGATGTACACACACTTTAGTCCTGCTGGTCATGAATGAGGCCCAGTGTTAGGTGTGCTGCTGATGTCAGATGATTGACAGCTGTCACTCTGTGTCTCAGACGTGCCGGCCAGTGGGATGTACTTCATGACGTATGAGTGGCTGAAGTACACACTCACGCCGGAGGGCAAGAGGTCAGTCAGGTCACATGACCCCCACTTATTAACATTCAGAAATTCAAATCTGTCCTACGCCCATCCATCGTGTGTGTGTGTGTGTGTGTGTGTGCAGCCCGTCGGAGCTCAGCGTTCCCAGTATCCTGTTTGCCGGTGGGATGGCTGGGATCTTTAACTGGGCCGTGGCGATTCCTCCTGATGTGCTGAAGTCTCGCTTCCAGACCGGTGTGTGAGCCGCAGACACTCGCTTCAGGGTCTAATCAATCAAACACACTCTTCTCACTCAGTGTTTCTGTCTCGTTTCGAGTCCAAACATCTGAAAATTCTTAAAACAAGAAGTATTTACTAGACAAGCAAAAGTAATTGTCTTGTTTTGGGAAAATAACTCAAAATGAAGAGTTTTTGCTTAAAATAAGATAAATAATCTGCCAATGGGGTGAGAGATATAATCTTCATTTTGAGTTATTTTACCCAAAACAAGACGATTACTTTTGCTTGTCTAGTAAATGTTTCCTAATGTAAGAATTTGTCGATATTTTGACCAGAAACGAGACAAACATACTGAGGAAGAAGAGCATGTTTTTTCAGTGTGATTTAATGTCTGACGTGTGTGTGTGTGTGTGTGTGTGTGTGTGTGTGTTCGATCCGCAGCTCCAGAAGGTAAATACCCCAACGGCTTCAGGGACGTCCTGAGAGAGTTAGTGCGGGAGGAAGGCATCGGCTCGCTCTACAAAGGCTTTACTGCTGTGATGCTCCGGGCGTTCCCAGCCAACGCGGTACTTCAGCTCATTTCTCTCTTGGCTTTTGCGGAGGATGTCATGCTTCTGTTTAAAGGAAGTGTGTGTGAGATTGTGGCCAACACTGGTCCTGCAGGTGTCTCCCCCTGACTCCAGGTTGCCAGATTGGCTGCAGGATCAGCAGAGCGTTTGTAGATCTGCAGCTGTGGGAACTAGAGCACATCTGGCAACCCCAAACACTACTGACTCCTGATTGGTCCATAGGTGGAGGGCGGAGCTTCCGGCAAAACACATCATCATCATCAGTCGAGGTCTCGACTGCCGGACTACTGCTGGCAGTGGTGAAGAGTTATTAACATGATTGATTAATGTCTAGACACATATCAGGGCCAAATACATTTCTCACACACAGCTCCTTTAAATGACCAGAAATGAACATGCAACCAACACACTGCAAAAATGCTCTTCTTATTTAGTATTTGTTTCTTGTCTCCAGTCCAAATATCTAAATATTCTTAAATCAAGATGCATTTACTAGATCAGTAAAATGATTATAACAACGTTATTCTTGTCTTGTTTTCTGGGGGAAATATCTAAATGAAGTGAGTTTTTCCTTGAAAATGATCTGCCAATGGGAGGAGAGAAATAATCTTATTTCTGATCGGGACGGAAACAAGAAACAAGATTTCAATCTGAAATCAGATTATTTCTTCAACAAAACAAGAACAAATATCTCCTGTGGTTTTCCTGATCTAGTAAATGCCTCTTGATTTAAGGATTGTGAGATATTCAGACTGGAAACGAGACACAATGACCGAGTGAGAGAGCATGTTTTCCAGTGTGCTATGACATAATGTAGAAATACTCATTTTAACACGTCCCAATACGCAACAATATTAATTCAGTTAAAAAAAGCTTTATTTTCTTAATTTGATTTCCCACGTGTGCCCCAAAAGATTATTTGGCAAATCCTAATGATGAGATAATAAATCAATACACATCGCTTAACTCTATAATTTCAATTTTACTTGTTGTAATTTCCACTTTTTACATCATAAATACAACGTAAATTTAAAGGGATAGTTCACTTCTCCTTTACTCGTCCTCAGCGGTTTCAGACGTGTGTGAGTTTCTGTCTTCAGCCGATCACGAGGGGAGATGTGTAGAAGAATATCAGTGACCGATCGCTTAACTGGAGCCATTGACGGCCAGAGTAGGAAAGAAATCACATGGCCGTCAATGGCTCCAGTTAAGCGATCGGTCACTGATATTCTTCTACACATCTCCCCTCGTGATCGGCTGAAGACAGAAACTCACACACGTCTGAAACCGCTTGAGGACGAGCAAAGGAGGACAGAGTTTACATTTTAAAGTGGACTATCCCTAAATACTTTAATAGTTTGCTTTTTGTCAACTTTTTATCTCACAATACTTTAATTTAATAATTCACTCTTATTTTATATTTTCACATTTTTATCTCATAGTTATGACTTTAATGATGGACTTACAGTCTTGTTCAAAATAATAGCAGTACAATGTGACTAACCAGAATAATCAAGGTTTTTAGTATATTTTTTATTGCTACGTGGCAAACAAGTTACCAGTAGGTTCAGTAGATTCTCAGAAAACAAACAAGACCCAGCATTCATGATATGCACGCTCTTAAGGCTGTGCAATTGGGCAATTAGTTGAAAGGGGTGTGTTCAAAAAAATAGCAGTGTGGCATTCAATCACTGAGGTCATCAATTTTGTGAAGAAACAGGTGTGAATCAGGTGGCCCCTATTTAAGGATGAAGCCAACACTTGTTGAACATGCATTTGAAAGCTGAGGAAAATGGGTCGTTCAAGACATTGTTCAGAAGAACAGCGTACTTTGATTAAAAAGTTGATTAGAGAGGGGAAAACCTATAAAGAGGTGCAAAAAATGATAGGCTGTTCAGCTAAAATGATCTCCAATGCCTTAAAATGGAGAGCAAAACCAGAGAGACGTGGAAGAAAACGGAAGACAACCATCAAAATGGATAGAAGAATAACCAGAATGGCAAAGGCTCAGCCAATGATCACCTCCAGGATGATCAAAGACAGTCTGGAGTTACCTGTAAGTACTGTGACAGTTAGAAGACGTCTGTGTGAAGCTAATCTATTTTCAAGAATCCCCCGCAAAGTCCCTCTGTTAAAAAAAAGGCATGTGCAGAAGAGGTTACAATTTGCCAAAGAACACATCAAGTGGCCTAAAGAGAAATGGAGGAACATTTTGTGGACTGATGAGAGTAAAATTGTTCTTTTTGGGTCCAAGGGCCACAGGCAGTTTGTGAGACGACCCCCAAACTCTGAATTCAAGCCACAGTACACAGTGAAGACAGTGAAGCATGGAGGTGCAAGCATCATGATATGGGCATGTTTCTCCTACTATGGTGTTGGGCCTATTTATCGCATACCAGGGATCATGGATCAGTTTGCATATGTTAAAATACTTGAAGAGGTCATGTTGCCCTATGCTGAAGAGGACATGCCCTTGAAACGGTTGTTTCAACAAGACAATGACCCAAAACACACTAGTAAACGGGCAAAGTCTTGGTTCCAAACCAACAAAATTAATGTTATGGAGTGGCCAGCCCAATCTCCAGACCTTAATCCAATTGAGAACTTGTGGGGTGATATCAAAAATGCTGTTTCTGAAGCAAAACCAAGAAATGTGAATGAATTGTGGAATGCTGTTAAAGAATCATGGAGTGGAATAACAGCTGAGAGGTGCCACAAGTTGGTTGACTCCATGCCACACAGATGTCAAGCAGTTTTAAAAAACTGTGGTCATACAACTAAATATTAGTTTAGTGATTCACAGGATTGCTAAATCCCAGAAAAAAATATGTTTGTACAAAATAGTTTTGAGTTTGTACAGTCAAAGGTAGACACTGCTATTTTTTTGAACACACCCCTTTCAACTAATTGCCCAATTGCACAGCCTTAAGAGCGTGCATATCATGAATGCTGGGTCTCATTTGTTTTCTGAGAATCTACTGAACCTACTGGTAACTTGTTTGCCACGTAGCAATAAAAAATATACTAAAAACCTTGATTATTCTGGTTAGTCACATTGTACTGCTATTATTTTGAACAAGACTATGTCATAATTTACTTTTTAATGTGATAATTAGCTTTTATATCATAATTTCCTCTCTTTATGTCATGATTTCCTCTCTTTATGTCATAATTTCCTCTCTTTATATCATGATTTCCTCTCTTTATGTCATGATTTCCTCTCTTTATGTCATGATTTCCTCTCTTTATGTCATGATTTCCTCTCTTTATATCATAATTTCCTCTCTTTATGTCATGATTTCCTCTCTTTATGTCATGATTTCCTCTCTTTATGTCATAATTTCCTCTCTTTATGTCATGATTTCCTCTCTTTATGTCATGATTTCCTCTCTTTATGTCATGATTTCCTCTCTTTATATCATAATTTCCTCTCTTTATGTCATGATTTCCTCTCTTTATGTCATGATTTCCTCTCTTTATGTCATGATTTCCTCTCTTTATGTCATGATTTCCTCTCTTTATGTCATGATTTCCTCTCTTTATATCATAATTTCCTCTCTTTATGTCATGATTTCCTCTCTTTATGTCATGATTTCCTCTCTTTATGTCATAATTTCCTCTCTTTATGTCATAATTTCCTCTCTTTATGTCATAATTTCCTCTCTTTAGATCATAATTTCCTCTCTTTATATCATAATTTCCTCTCTTTATGTGTGTTGATTATGGTCCGGAGATGTGAGCCGGTAAAGTTCGATCTGTCCCACTTTCAGCAGCTCAATATTATCGGCCTGTTTTCCGTCTCCCCTCAGGCCTGTTTCCTGGGCTTTGAACTGGCCATGAAGTTCCTGAACTGGGTAGCTCCAAGCCTGTGATCCAGGGGAACCGGACCAGAACCAGAACCAGAACCAGAACCAGAACCAGAACGGACACGCGTGACACGAGACGGTCCCCAACAGAACAGCGCCACGGACTGTAGCACATGTTAATGAATGTCTCGCTGCTTTATGATTTATTTGAGAGGATTGTAATCTGTAATAGTGCCTTATAGCGACTGTGAGCCGATTTCTGCCTTCAGGGAAAGAGTTTTAATGTTAAACCCATTTGGACTCGAGCACATGACCGCTTCTACAGAACCTGACAGGACTCAGTGCAGTCAAGGCCTGTGTTTTAATTGCTCTGTTTAATTCTCAGTTGATATCACCTCTGTCATGTACATAAATAAATGTATATTGATCATTTTCATACGCTGCAGTGTTGATTTTTGACTAACCTCAGGTCATCTTACCTCTGCTGATTAAAATAGCCATATACACACCTAAAGGATTATTAGGAGCACACACTAATGCTGTGTTTGACCCTTTCGCCTTCAGAACTGCCTTAATTCTCCGTGGCATTGATCAACAAGCTGCTGAAAGCATTCTTTAGAAATGTCGGCCCATATTGATAGGAGATCATCTTGCAGTTGATGAGGATTTGTGGGATACACATCCAGGGCACGAAGCTCCCGTTCCACCACATCCCAAAGATGCTCTATTGGGTTGAGATCTGGGGACTGTGGCGGCCATTTTAGTTCAGTCAACTCATTGGCATGTTCAAGAAACCAATCTGAAATGATTGGAGCTTTGTGACATGGTGCATTATCCTGCTGGAAGTAGCCCTCAGAGGATGGGGACATGGTGGTCATAAAGGGATGGACATGGTCAGAAACAATGCTCAGGTAGGCCGTAGTATTTAAACGATGCCCAATTGGCACTAAGGGGCCTAAAGTGTGCCAAGAAAACATCCCCACACCATTACACCACCGCCACCAGCCTGCACAGTGGGAACAAGGCATGATGGATCCATGTTCTCATTCTGTTTACGCCAAATTCTGACTCTACCATCTGAATGTCTCAACAGAAATCGAGACTCATCAGACCAGGCAACATTTCTCCAGTCTTCATCTGTCCAATTTTGGTGAGCTTGTGCAAATTGTCGCCTCTTTGTCCTATGTGTAGTGGAGATGAGTGGTACCCGGTGGGGTCTTCTGCTGGTGTAGCCCATCCGCCTCAAGGTTGTGTGTGTTGTGGCTTCACAAATGCTTTGCTGCATACCTCGGTTGTGACGCGTGGTTATTTCAGTCAAAGTTGCTCTTCTATCAGCTTGAATCAGTCGGCCCATTCTCCTCTGACCTCGAGCATCAACAAGGCATTTTCTCCCACAGGACTGCTGCAGACTGGATGCTCTTCCCTTTTCACACCATTCTTTGTAAACCCTAGAAATGGTTGTGTGTGTAAATCCCAGTAACTGAGCAGATTGTGAAATACTCAGACCGGCCCGTCTGGCACCAACAACCATGCCACGCTCAAAACGGCTTAAATCACCTTTCTTTCCCATTCTGACATTCAGTCTGGAGTTCAGGAGATTGTCTTGACCAGGACCACACCCCTAAATGCACTGAAGCAAGTTGAACAGGTTTTCCTAATAATCATTTAGGTGAGTGTAGAATGTCTCTTAGCATTAATGGGCTTCTACAATGGTTCTTTGGCTCTTCCACCCACTTTACTAAAAGCCATCATGTTTGGTATGGCCATTGCACAACGGGTTATCCTGAAGGAATGGAAGTCAGAAAGTCAGTTATTTGTTTTGTTTTTTTTCTTTGGGTAAGTTATCCGTATATCCCTCCAGCTCAGGCCTTCTTGACTCTCTCTGTGCGAGTGGACTTTCTGGTAAATCTGTTAAGTCAACTGACGTGTATAATTATACCTTTTCCTTCTACACAACGTGTAAGTGATGGCTGTATCTGTTCTTTTGTTTTTTTTCTGTAGTTTTTTTTTTCTTTTTCTTTTTGTGCCTTAATTTTCTGATTCAATGCATGTTTAGTTTGTACTATTTGCACTTGTGTATATAATAAAGCTGCCTAAATAAAATTTACAAGAAAAAATAGGCATGTAGATCCGGCCAGAGGTCATGATGTGTTTTGAGGACAGTCAATATTTTCCGCTGCGATGGTCAGGGTTGATCTGTCAATGGTCCTGCCCACTGGGAAAATCCCCATGAAAGCCAGTTTATTCGAGCTGTGCAAGCCCAGCCTGTGGTTCTGGAGCAGTTTATTCAAGCTGTGGGAGCCCAGCTTGTGGTTCTGGAGCAGTTTATCCAAGCTGTTGAAGCCCAGCCTGTGGTTCTGGAGCAGTTTATTCGAGCTGTGGAAGCCCAGCCTGTGGTTCTGGAGCAGTTTATTCGAGCTGTGGAAGCCCAGCCTGTGTTTATTCGAGCTGTTGAAGCCCATTCTGTGGTTCTGGAGCAGTTTATCCAAGCTGTGGAAGCCCAACCTGTGGTTCTGGAGCAGTTTATCCAAGCTGTGGAAGCCCAGCTTGTGGTTCTGGAGCAGTTTATCCAAGCTGTGGAAGCCCAACCTGTGGTTCTGGAGCAGTTTATCCAAGCTGTGGAAGCCCAACCTGTGGTTCTGGAGCAGTTTATCCAAGCTGTGGAAGCCCAACCTGTGGTTCTGGAGCAGTTTATCCACGCGGTCTGAAGCCCAGCTTGTGGTTCTTGAGCTCCAGGATGAGCGTGGAGGTTCCGGCCGGGCTGGCTGAGCTTCTGAAGGGCTATACTCTGGAGGTTCTGCGGCACCGGCCCGCGGACCTGCTGGAGTTCGCTGTGCATCACTTCACCTGCCTGAGGGAGCGCCGGAGCTCCACCCGCTCCACGCGCTCTCCGGTGACCCGCGGAGTGGCCTTCGACCAGGACTCCGCCCAGACCGACTCCGGTGGGGAAGCGGAGAAGGAGGAGGAAAAAAAGGAAGAAGAAAAGGAAGAGAATGAGAAGGAGGAGGAGGCAGAGGAAGAAGAGGAGGAGGAAGAGGAGGAGGATGACTTTCCAGATGATTTCACTTTCAAAGGTGGGTGCGTGGAACTTGTCGTTCCAGACTGATAAAGTTATTATCTGTCAAAGCTTCCAGACTTAAGTATCAAAAGTAAATTTCCTATGTTGTATAAATGCACATTATGTCATCATGGTTTAAGCCAGTCAGTGACGCTCCATCTGACACACTAGCAGACGACTAACTTAAACTCATTTAAATACTTGTAGAAAAGTTACAAAGCTGCTGTCACTTTAAGGCCGAATGCACGGATCCAATACACTGATACACATCTGATATTCTCACACTGTTCACCTTCACTGAAGACAGAATCAACTTTGTTTATGTGAATCCTCCACTAAATGAGCATTTGGACATCCGTCTTCTTCCATTTTGCTCTAAACTATAAATCAGTGTTTAATAAATGCTGTGAAATCATTGAACTTCACGAGACTCTACAAGAGTGATTCCTGAAAGGCTTTCTGCAAAAACCCAAACACCTTTTAAAGAAGAAAAAAATCATCACTGACTTTCAAAGCTGCGACAGAAACGACTTTCCACTTCGAGGACCTTGATAGAAATGTAGTGGAGTAAAGAGGACGATATTTGTCTTTCAGATGGAGTGAAGTTAAAGTCAGAAGATTACAGAAAAAATAATACTCCAGTAAAGCACAGAGACTCAAACAGTGAACTTCAGTACAGGACTCGAGGAAATGAGCTGAGGGACTGTCCAGATTTGTGCTGATGAAACACTGCCAGCCCAACAGAAGAAGAAAGAGAAGTCTCTCTCAGTTTGAGCTGATGAATCTTTATCCTGGAATATGGCCACGGTGTGTCTTCATACATGGCTGATTAAGAAATCAGTTAGAAGAATTGTTGACAAACATGACGTAATATTCACTGCGATGATTCAATCAGAGATAAATCAATTTTTATTTTGCGCCTGTTTTCATTTTTAATGATTCTCTCTCTCTCTCTCTCTCTCTCTCTCTCTCTCTCTCTCTCTCTCTCTCTCTCTCTCTCTCTCTCTCTCTCTCTCTCTCTCTCTCTCTCAAACAAAAGGATATTGAGTTGTTGGAAAATAGTCTTGTAAATAATAATGGTGTACATTGTGATGTGTTGAAAGGAAAAAAACAAGAACTGAATTCTTTTTTCCAAGAGCAGGCCAAGGGAGCATTGATAAGGGCAAGGTTTTGCACTATCAAAGATATGGATGCTCCAAGTGCTTTCTTTTTTAATCTTGAAAGAAAAACTGTTAATCAAAAACAAATGTGTCACCTTCGCCGTCAGGATGGGTCGGTAACCTCAAACCCAGTTGAAATGAGGAATTTATCAAGAGACTTTTATAAGCAGTTATACAGTGCTGAGAGCTGTGATGCTGAAAGTGTTAATGACTTGCTTAAGGACTTACCTCAGCTTAGAGAGGAGCAGAAAAAGGCAATGGACAATCTAATCACTTTTAAAGAACTTACAGAAGCAATGCGTCAGTTGAATATTGGCCGTTCCCCAGGAATTGATGGACTACCTATAGATTTTTATCAACAGTTCTGGGAAATAATAGGACATGATTTTTATGAAGTGTGAACTCTATGGTTCTAGTTTTACTGGACCTTACCGCTGCATTTGACACTGTGGATCATGCAATTCTCATTTCTCGTCTTCAACATGTTGCTGGTCTGCAGAAAGTGGTGCTGAATTGGTTCTCCTCATACCTCACTAATAGAACCTTTTCAGTAATGCTCAATGACTTTTCCTCCTCAGCTGCCCCTATGTCATCTGGAGTACCACAGGGTTCCATTCTCGGTCCTATTCTGTTTTCTCTCTACATTCTGCCACTTGGTCAACTCATCTCCAGACACAACGTTCATTTTCATTTCTATGCCGACGACCTCCATGATCTACCTTCCTGTGATACTGAGTAATCGGTCAGCACTGGATCCTCTCTATAATTGTCTTCAGGACATCAAACAGTGGCTTTCCCAGAATTTCCTTCATTTAAATGAAGAAAAGACTGAGTACATCCTGTTCAGCCCGGATTCATCTAGCAGTGCTTTTACCTTTGGACCTACGACACCTCAGTTTGCTCCGTCTGTACGTAACCTGGTGTTATTTTGGACAAAAACATGCAGTATGATAAACAGATTGGTGCAGTAGTGAAGGCGAGTTTTTACCAGCTAAGACTTCTTAGTAAGGTCAAATATTTTTTGTCCAGAGCTGACCTTGAAAAAGCAATTCATGCCTTCATCAGCTCGAGGATCGACTACTGTAATGCCCTCTACACTGGACTAAATACATCACTTATCAGTCGCCTTCAACTGGTACAAAACGCTGCCGCACGTCTTCTCTCTAACACATCTAAACGGTCACACATCACCCCTGTCCTCCGCTCGCTTCACTGGCTCCCAGGGCAGTTTAGGGTGGAGTATAAAGTCCTGTTGTTTGTGTTTAAGGCCATCCATGGTTTGGCCCCAGTATACCTCACTGAACTAGTAAAAATATATCAGCCAGCCAGGACACTCCGTTCCTCTGATCAAATCTCTCTGGTTACCACAACATACAGGTATAAAAAGTTTGGAGGCCGGTCCTTCAGTGTTCTAGGACCTAAGTTGTGGAATGCACTCCCTGTGCACCTTCGAAACATCACGGTGCTGAGTATTTTCAAAGCACATCTGAAAACACACTTTTTTAATCAAGCTTTTGACTTTTAGTCTTGGTCTTCATTGTTTGTATTTGTCTTTATGTTGTTGTTTGATGTTTGTTCTGGAAAGCGCCTTGTGCACCTTTTGGTTGCTGTAAGGCGCTATATAAATAAATTATTGATTGATTGATTGATTGAAGTGTTATTGGACAGTATAAGAAATGAAACTCTTCCCATAAGTCTTCGTAGAGCAGTTTTATCGCTGCTTCCAAAGAAAGGGGACTTGGGACTCCTCAAAAACTGGAGACCAGTATCTTTGTTATGCTCAGATTACAAAAATTTTTCCAAGTGTTTATCAAATAGACTTAAACATTGTTTAGACTTGTTGGTTCACAATGATCAAACGTATTGTATACCGGAAAGATCTATAATGGATAATCTTTTTCTATTACGGGATATAACTAACATTAATCAGTTTTATCATGTTGATCTGGGAGTTCTATCTCTGGATCAAGAGAAGGCTTTTGATTGGGTTGATCATGCGTATCTTTTTAATGTGTTAAAATATTTTGGGTTTGGTGACAGATTTATATCCTATATCCGGTTGTTATATTGTAATGTTTCTGTTCTGGTCAAAGCAGGCGGTGGATTAAGTGAACCAATAACTGTGTCGAGAGGCATTAGACAAGGATGTCCACTTTCCGGGCAGTTATACAGTTTGGTTATTGAGCCTTTGTTGTGCAGGCTGAGGAAGAGTCTTGAAGGAGTTGTAATTCCTAATTCAAATGACCATTGTAGACTTTTTTTATCTGCATATGCAGATGATCTAACTGTTTTTATCAAAAGCCGAGACGACATTTTAAGGTTAAACCAAACTATTGAAATATATGAAAAAGCCTCTTCTGCTAGAGTTAACTGGTCTAAAAGTGAAGGGTTTATCATTGGTAAATGGGAAGGTACAGGTTTTCCTCAACTTCCGGGTGGTTTGCAGTGGAGACAGGATGGTTTGAAAGCACTAGGGGTTTTTTTAGGGAATGATCAGTTTCAAAAGAAAAATTGGGAGGGTCTGCTGGAGAAGGTGTGTGCTAAATTGTCGAAATGGAAATGGCTATTACCACAATTGTCCTATAGGGGGAGAGCTCTGGTTATCAATAATCTCTGTGCGTCGATGTTGTGGCATAGGACTATAACTATGGAGCCTCCTGAGGAACTTATCTCTATGATTCAAAGGCATTTTGTTAATTTTTTCTGGAATGGATCCGGGCGTTTAGGATACAAGCTGTGCAGAGACTTCTTTACAACAAAGATGTGGTATGGGCCAAAACTGTATGTGCTTTCTTGAAGCAGACAGGAGGACTTGGTTTTGATAGACACTTGTTTTTAATGAATCTAGAGGAAGTGAGCCTGTCAGAGCTTCCACCCTTTTATAAGTCTATGCTACAGACATGGAGAACTGTTTTTAGAGTGGAGCGGGACATGGCTGATCAAGGACAGTGGACTCCAGAGGAACCTTTGTTTTTCAACCCAATGATCCAGACTAGACTGCTGTCCTCCATAAGTGTGAGGAGATGTTTGCTAAGGAATGGTGTTCAGAAACTTGGACATCTTCTGGATGAGAGGGGTTGGAAATCCATTGAGACACTTCAAGAGATGACGGGGTTAAAGTCTTTGCGTCTTGTTTCAAAGTTGAAAGACGAAATCTGTGATGCACTACCGAGCAGCTGCCGGACTTGGATAGGACTGAGACAAACGGAGGACATGAGAACTGGGCAGTTTTTCCCAGAAATAAAAATTTCACCTGTAATAAATGAAGATGAAGACGGTGAAGTTGCAGACTCGATTTTATCTTTCAGGACCCCTCAGCTGGACTTTTTAAAGAGGTATCTAAGAAAGCAATCTACTGCACTACAGTTAAGACCACACACCGAGCTTCTTTGAAGAAGCAAAAAGCCTCTAGATGGTCAGCGCTCTTACAACCAGACTTTCTGGTGCGGGACAGGTGGCGGACCCTGTATAAAACCCCCTGTAGAGAAGCGCACTGCGGATCTACAGTGGAGGATTATTCACGGGGCCATAGCTACAGACCGACATGTGGCACACCTGGACCCAGCAGTAGTAGGGGAATGTCGATTTTGTGGGTTGGAGGAAGACCTAGAACATTTATTTTTAAGGTGTAGTAGATTACAAGATCTGTTTAGTTTACTTGAGACCTTGTTCATAAGATTTAATGAGGATTTTTCTGATAAAGTTTTTATTGGGGGGAATGAAATACAATTTTTCAATGAGGAGGAAAATATGTTTACTTAATTATCTTATTGGAGTGGCTAAACTGGCAATTTGGAAAACAAGAAAAAACAAAGGCCTACAACTTGCTACAATAGATCCTGAAATAATGTTTAGACGGTTGGTAGAGGGAAGACGGAAAATTGAATGTGCTTATTATAGATTTACAAATAATGTGGTTTTCTTTTGTGATGTATGGTGTTTTAATGAGGTACTATGTATAGTACAAAATGATATGCTTATTGTGAATTTGTAAAGTTTTTATGTTATTTAAACTTTTTTAAAGTAATGGTCAGTGATTGTAGTATGATGTAAGGTTCATAGAGTAATAAAGTGCTTGTTAAACCTCTCTCTCTCTCTCTCTCTCTCTCTCTCTCTCTCTCTCTCTCTCTCTGTCTGTCTGTCTGTTTTCCATCCGTCCATCTCTCTTCATCTCTCTCGTCTTTCCGTCCATTTGTCTGTCTGTATTCCCATCTGTCTGTTTGTCTTTCCATCTGTCTGTTTGTCTGTCTCTCTCTCTCTCTCTCTCTCTCTCTCTCTCTCTCTCTCTCTCTCTCTCTCTCTCTCTCTCTCTCTCTCTCTCTCTCTCTCTCTCTCTGTCTGTCTGTCTGTTTTCCATCCGTCCATCTCTCTTCATCTCTCTCTGTCTTTCCGTCCATTTGTCTGTCTGTATTCCCATCTGTCTGTTTGTCTTTCCATCTGTCTCTCTCTCTCTCTCTCTCTCTCTCTCTCTCTCTCTCTCTCTCTCTCTCTCTCTCTCTCTCTCTCTCTCTCTCTCTCTCTCTCTCTGTCTGTCTGCTTAGCTCCTCCTCCCAGTAAATGCAACAGACGGGTATCAGGTAAAGAGTTTCTCTGTGTCTCTCAGTACTTTTTTGTATCATGAAGATATTGTAATGGTTTTTGTTAACATTATGAATGTGTTTTTAATTGCATGATAAAAAGAGATGTAGCCTTTGCTCAAACAGTGACTGCGTGCTTTAGCGATAGCCTGTCCTGTCTGGTGACTGTTCCTCAGTGTGTGCGGAGGCTTATAACCCTGATGAAGATGAAGACGAGGCGGCAGAGACGACAGTCATCCACCACAAAACAGAGGCTCAGCGTCAGCGTCTGCAGGAGGCCTGCAGGGACATACTGCTGTTCAAACACTGGAGCAGGTGAAGAGCAGCCTTCACAAACACTGTACACGGGACACCTGTCTGTCTGACACCTGTCTGTCTGTCTGTGTCTCTGTCTGACTGTCTGTCTGTCTGTCTGTGTCTCTCTCTGTCTCTCTCTCTCTCTGTCTGTCTGTCTGTCTGTCTGTCTGTCTGTCTGATGCCTGTCTGTCTGACGCCTGTCTCTCTGACACCTGTCTCTCTGTCTGTCTATCTGTCTGTTTGTTTGTTTGTCTGTCTGACACCTGTCTGTCTGTCTGTCTGATGCCTGTCTGTCTGTTTGTCTGTCTGTGTCTCTGTCTGTCTGTCTGTCTGTCTCTCTCTCTCTCTCTCTGTCTGTCTGTCTGTCTGTCTGTCTGTCTGATGCCTGTCTCTCTGACACCTGTCTCTCTGTCCGTCTATCTGTCCGTTTGTCTGTCTGACACCTGTCTGTCTGATGCCTGTCTGTCTGTCTGTCTCTCTAACTCTCTCTCTCTCTCTCTCTCTCTCTCTCTCTCTCTCTCTCTCTCTCTCTCTCTCTCTCTCTTCTCTCTGTCTGTCTGTCTGTCCGATGGCTGTCTGTCTGATGCCTGTCTCTCTGACACCTGTCTCTCTGTCTTTTCTATCTGTCCGTTTGTTTGTCTGTCTGACACCTGTCTGTCTGACTGTCTGTCTGTCTGTCTGTCTGTTTGTCTGTCTGTGTCTCTGTCTGTCTGTCTGTCTGTCTGTCTGTCTGTCTCTCTCTCTCTCTCTCTCTCTCTCTCTCTCTCTCTCTCTCTCTCTCTCTCTCTTTTCTCTCTCTCTCTCTCTCTCTCTCTCTCTCTCTCTCTCTCTCTCTCTCTTTCTCTCTTTCTGTCTGTCTGTCTGTCTGTCTGTCTGTCTGTCTGTCTGTCTGATGCCTGTCTGTCTGACGCCTGTCTCTCTGACACCTGTCTCCCTGTCTGTCTATCTGTCCGTTTGTTTGTCTGTCTGACACCTGTCTGTCTGATGCCTGTCTGTCTGACACCTGTCTGTCTGTCTGTCTGACACCTCTGTCTGTCTGTCTGTCTGTCTGTCTGATGCCTGTCTGTCTGACACCTGTCTGTCTGTCTGTCTGACACCTCTGTCTGTCTGTCTGTCTGTCTGTCTGTCTGTCTGATGCCTGTCTGTCTTTCTGTCTCAGGATCAGTTCGCTGAGGTGTTGGACAGCATGTTCGAGGTGCTGGTCAAACCGCACGAGTGCATCATCAATCAGGGAGATGATGGCGATAACTTCTACGTCATCGAGAGGTGAGTAATAATAATAATAATAATAATAATAATAATAATAATAATACCCCTAACCGCCTGTGTCTCTGCAGGGGTGTGTTTGATATCCTGATTCAGAAGGACGGCTCCAGCTGCTGTGTGGGGAGCTATGATAATAAAGGCAGCTTCGGTGAACTGGCCCTGATGTACAACACGCCGCGCGCCGCCACCATCAGGGCCACCCAGGAGGGGGCGCTGTGGGCACTGGTGCGCTCACTTACAGCTCAGCTTCCTGTGTCTCGCTCTCGACTCCTTGTTCACGCTAGGACACTTTTTCAAAACCGTTTCCCAACTTTTAACTCATTTCACATCTAAAACACGAAAACACTGCGTTCGTGTCTCGAATCAGCTCAAACTACCAAAATTTTGTCACTCATCATGACCAAAAACACTTAAGTTTTGAGATTCCTGTAGTGCTTCACTGAGTGTTGAATAATGACACCTACTGAATGTAAGACAGTGTGTGTGTTATGTGCCGTCAGGACCGAGCCACGTTCCACAGGCTCATTGTGAAGAATAATGCAAAGAAGAGGAAGATGTACGAGCGCTTCATCGAGAGCGTGCCGCTGCTCAAGTCCCTGCAGGTGCGTCGAGTCCAGATCTTTACCTGTGCTTGAGTCGTTTGCTTCATGACGTTTCTCTCTGTCTCTCAGCTCTCCGAACGCATGAAGATCGTCGACGTCCTGGGGATGAAGAACTTCAGAGACGGAGAGCAGATCATACAGCAGGTGGATTACGTCTGACTTTCTACTAAACTACCTCTGACTCTCTACCAAACTACCTCTGACTCTCTACCTAATTACCTCTGACTCTCTACCTAATTACCTCTGACTCTCTACCAAACTACCTCTGACTCTCTACCTAATTACCTCTGACTCTCTACCAAACTACCTCTGACTCTCTACCTAATTACCTCTGACTCTCTACCAAACTACCTCTGACTCTCTACCTAATTACCTCTGACTCTCTACCAAACTACCTCTGACTCTCTACCAAACTACCTCTGACTCTCTACTAAACAACCTCTGACTCTACCAAACTACCTCTGACTCTACCAAACTACCTCTGACTCTCTACTAAACTACCTCTGACTCTCTACTAAACTACCTCTGACTCTCTACCAAACTACCTCTGACTCTATCAAACTACCTCTGACTCTACCAAACTACCTCTGACTCTCTACCAAACTACCTCTGACTCTCTACCAAACTACCTCTGACTCTACCAAACTACCTCTGACTCTCTACCAAACTACCTCTGACTCTATCAAACTACCTCTGACTCTACCAAACTACCTCTGACTCTATCAAACTACCTCTGACTCTACCAAACTACCTCTGACTCTATCAAACTACCTCTGACTCTACCAAACTACCTCTGACTCTCTACCAAACTACCTCTGACTCTCTACCAAACTACCTCTGACTCTCTACTAAACAACCTCTGACTCTACCAAACTACCTCTGACTCTACCAAACTACCTCTGACTCTCTACTAAACTACCTCTGACTCTCTACCAAACTACCTCTGACTCTACCAAACTACCTCTGACTCTCTACCAAACTACATCTGACTCTACCAAACTACCTCTGACTCTACCAAACTACCTCTGACTCTCTACTAAACTACCTCTGACTCTCTACCAAACTACCTCTGACTCTACCAAACTACCTCTGACTCTCTACCAAACTACCTCTGACTCTCTACCAAACTACCTCTGACTCTACCAAACTACCTCTGACTCTACCAAACTACCTCTGACTCTCTACTAAACTACCTCTGACTCTACCAAACTACATCTGACTCTACCAAACTTCCTCTGACTCTACCAAACTACCTCTGACTCTCTACTAAACTACCTCTGACTCTCTACCAAACTACCTCTGACTCTACCAAATTACCTCTGACTCTACCAAACTACCTCTGACTCTCTACCAAACTACCTCTGACTCTCTACCAAACTACCTCTGACTCTACCAAACTACATCTGACTCTACCAAACTACCTCTGACTCTCTACTAAACTACCTCTGACTCTCTACCAAACTACCTCTGACTCTACCAAATTACCTCTGACTCTACCAAACTACCTCTGACTCTCTACCAAACTACCTCTGACTCTCTACCAAACTACCTCTGACTCTACCAAACTACCTCTGACTCTACCAAACTACCTCTGACTCTCTACCAAACTACCTCTGACTCTACCAAACTACCTCTGACTCTACCAAACTACCTCTGACTCTACCAAACTACCTCTGACTCTCTACTAAACTACCTCTGACTCTACTAAACTACCTCTGACTCTACCAAACTACCTCTGACTCTACCAAACTACCTCTGACTCTCTACTAAACTACCTCTGACTCTACCAAACTACCTCTGACTCTACTAAACTACCTCTGACTCTACCAAACTACCTCTGACTCTACCAAACTACCTCTGACTCTCTACTAAACTACCTCTGACTCTACTAAACTACCTCTGACTCTACCAAACTACCTCTGACTCTACCAAACTACCTCTGACTCTCTACTAAACTACCTCTGACTCTACCAAACTACCTCTGACTCTACTAAACTACCTCTGACTCTACTAAACTACCTCTGACTCTACCAAACTACCTCTGACTCTACCAAACTACCTCTGACTCTACTAAACTACCTCTGACTCTACCAAACTACCTCTGACTCTACCAAACTACCTCTGACTCTCTACTAAACTACCTCTGACTCTCTACCAAACTACCTCTGACTCTACTAAACTACCTCTGACTCTACCAAACTACCTCTGACTCTACCAAACTACCTCTGACTCTACCAAACTACCTCTGACTCTCTACTAAACTACCTCTGACTCTACCAAACTACCTCTGACTCTACCAAACTACCTCTGACTCTACCAAACTACCTCTGACTCTACTAAACTACCTCTGACTCTACCAAACTACCTCTGACTCTACCAAACTACCTCTGACTCTCTACTAAACTACCTCTGACTCTCTACCAAACTACCTCTGACTCTCTACCAAACTACCTCTGACTCTACCAAACTACCTCTGACTCTACCAAACTACCTCTGACTCTCTACCAAACTACCTCTGACTTTCTACCAAACTACCTCTGACTCTACCAAACTACCTCTGACTCTACCAAACTACCTCTGACTCTACCAAACTACCTCTGACTCTACCAAACTACCTCTGACTCTCTACCAAACTACCTCTGACTCTACCAAACTACCTCTGACTCTCTACCAAACTACCTCTGACTCTACTAAACTACCTCTGACTCTCTACTAAACTACCTCTGACTCTACCAAACTACCTCTGACTCTACTAAACTACCTCTGACTCTCTACTAAACTACCTCTGACTCTCTACTAAACTACCCCTGACTCTCTACTAAACTACCTCTGACTCTACCAAACTACCTCTGACTCTACCAAACTACCTCTGACTCTACCAAACTACCTCTGACTCTCTACTAAACTACCTCTGACTCTACTAAACTACCTCTGACTCTACCAAACTACCTCTGACTCTACCAAACTACCTCTGACTCTACCAAACTACCTCTGACTCTCTACTAAACTACCTCTGACTCTCTACCAAACTACCTCTGACTCTACCAAACTACCGCTGACTCTACCTAATTACCTCTGACTCTCTACTAAACTACCTCTGACTCTACCAAACTACCTCTGACTCTACTAAACTACCTCTGACTCTCTACTAAACTACCTCTGACTCTCTACTAAACTACCTCTGACTCTCTACTAAACTCCCTCTGACTCTACCAAACTACCTCTGACTCTCTACTAAACTACCTCTGACTCTCTACTAAACTACCTCTGACTCTCTACTAAACTACCTCTGACTATACCAAACTACCTCTGACTCTACTAAACTACCTCTGACTCTACTAAACTACCTCTGACTCTACCAAACTACCTCTGACTCTACTAAACTACCTCTGACTCTCTACTAAACTACCTCTGACTCTCTACTAAACTACCTCTGACTCTACCAAACTACCTCTGACTCTACCAAACTACCTCTGACTCTCTACTAAACTACCTCTGACTCTACTAAACTACCTCTGACTCTACCAAACTACCTCTGACTCTCTACTAAACTACCTCTGACTCTACTAAACTACCTCTGACTCTCTACTAAACTACCTCTGACTCTACCAAACTACCTCTGACTCTACCAAACTACCTCTGACTCTCTACTAAACTACCTCTGACTCTCTACTAAACTACCTCTGACTCTCTACTAAACTACCTCTGACTCTACCAAACTACCTCTGACTCTCTACTAAACTACCTCTGACTCTCTACTAAACTACCTCTGACTCTACCAAACTACCTCTGACTCTACCAAACTACCTCTGACTCTCTACTAAACTACCTCTGACTCTCTACTAAACTACCTCTGACTCTCTACTAAACTACCTCTGACTCTACCAAACTACCTCTGACTCTCTACTAAACTACCTCTGACTCTACTAAACTACTTCTGACTCTACTAAACTACCTCTGACTCTCTACTAAACTACCTCTGACTCTACCAAACTACCTCTGACTCTCTACTAAACTACCTCTGACTCTACTAAACTACCTCTGACTCTCTACTAAACTACCTCTGACTCTCTACTAAACTACCTCTGACTCTACCAAACTACCTCTGACTCTCTACTAAACTACCTCTGACTCTCTACTAAACTACCTCTGACTCTCTACTAAACTACCTCTGACTCTACTAAACTACCTCTGACTCTCTACTAAACTACCTCTGACTCTCTACTAAACTACCTCTGACTCTACCAAACTACCTCTGACTCTACTAAACTACCTCTGACTCTCTACCAAACTACCTCTGACTCTCTACTAAACTACCTCTGACTCTACCAAACTACCTCTGACTCTCTACTAAACTACCTCTGACTCTACCAAACTACCTCTGACTCTCTACTAAACTACCTCTGACTCTACCAAACTACCTCTGACTCTCTACTAAACTACCTCTGACTCTCTACTAAACTACCTCTGACTCTCTACTAAACTACCTCTGACTCTACCAAACTACCTCTGACTCTACTAAACTACCTCTGACTCTCTACCAAACTACCTCTGACTCTCTACTAAACTACCTCTGACTCTCTACTAAACTACCTCTGACTCTCTACCAAACTACCTCTGACTCTCTACCAAACTACCTCTGACTCTACCAAACTACCTCTGACTCTACCAAACTACCTCTGACTCTCTACCAAACTACCTCTGACTTTCTACCAAACTACCTCTGACTCTACCAAACTACCTCTGACTCTACCAAACTACCTCTGACTCTACCAAACTACCTCTGACTCTACCAAACTACCTCTGACTCTACCAAACTACCTCTGACTCTCTACCAAACTACCTCTGACTCTACCAAACTACCTCTGACTCTCTACCAAACTACCTCTGACTCTACTAAACTACCTCTGACTCTCTACTAAACTACCTCTGACTCTACCAAACTACCTCTGACTCTACTAAACTACCTCTGACTCTCTACTAAACTACCTCTGACTCTCTACTAAACTACCCCTGACTCTCTACTAAACTACCTCTGACTCTACCAAACTACCTCTGACTCTACTAAACTACCTCTCACTCTACCAAACTACCTCTGACTCTCTACTAAATTACCCCTGACTCTCTACTAAACTACCCCTGACTCTACCAAACTACCTCTGACTCTACTAAACTACCTCTGACTCTCTACTAAACTACCTCTGACTCTCTACTAAACTACCTCTGACTCTCTACTAAACTACCTCTGACTCTACCAAACTACCTCTGACTCTACTAAACTACCTCTGACTCTCTACTAAACTACCTCTGACTCTCTACTAAACTACCCCTGACTCTCTACTAAACTACCTCTGACTCTACCAAACTACCTCTGACTCTACTAAACTACCTCTGACTCTCTACTAAACTACCTCTGACTCTCTACTAAACTATCAATCAATCAATCAACTTTATTTATATAGCGCTTTTACAATCACGATTGTGTCAAAGCAGCTTCACAGTGTCAAACAGGATAATATTGCGACAAAATTAGATTTGGCTGTACAGTCGTACTGGAGAAAACAGTGATGTTATCAGCTTATTTTAATTTATCATATAGCGACAATGTTGGCAGATCAGTATTATAGTTTATAGAATTAAATAAGACCTAATTCATATATTTTATTTGTATAATAAGTTGAATAACTTTAATCATATTTTTAGTGTCCCCAACTGAGCAAGCCAAGCCAAAGGCGACAGTGGCAAGGAACCGAAACTCCATCGGGGCGTGATGGAGAAAAATAAACCTTGGGAGAAACCAGACTCAGTCGGGGTGCCAGTTCTCCTCTGGCCTATTAACACACCGTGTAAGATTATTATTCTGGCAACCTTACAGGTCGGAAATCATATTAGATCGGATTATTCAAAATTTTCAGGGTATCACGGAAGAGACAGATTTATTTAGGATGGGGCGTCAATTACACAAGAGTATGAATACATGAAAGATCGGAATTATTGCGCCGCAGACGGGTGTTGAGCATGTCGTGCCAGTGAGGAAAATTCGGAGGAGACACCATTTGACACGGCTCAGCAGACACTCCAGGATGCGTTGGTCATGTCCAGGCAGGTCCACCATCCGATCCGGACAGGGCCCAGATCCGGGATAAACCTCGGGATAAACAGAGAGACTAACATTAGCGTAGATGTCACTCTTTTTATGATGTAACGAGTACATCAGGTGTTATGGGAAGTGTTCCCGGTTCCGGCTGACCTAGTTAATGCAGCCTAACAATCAGTCAATTGAATTGAATAATGAAAGTTAAAAATGTTCTGTGTGTATGCCATAGTAAAGAGATGTGTTTTTAGTCTAGATTTAAACTGACAGAGTGTGTCTGCTTCCCGAACAATGCTAGGAAGACTATTCCAGAGTTTAGGAGCTAAATAGGAAAAGGATCGACCGCCTGCAGTTGATTTAGATATTCTAGGTATTATCAACTGGCCAGAGTTTTGAGACCGCAATAGACGTGATGGAGTATAATGTGTTAAGAGCTCGCTTAAGTACCGGGGAGCTAAACTATTTAGTGCTTTGTAAGTAATAAGCAAGATTTTAAAATGTATGCGATGTTTAATAGGGAGCCAGTGCAGTGTTGACAGAACTGGACTAATATGATCATACTTCCTGGTTCTAGTAAGAACTCTAGCTGCTGCATTTTGGACTAGCTGGAGTTTGTTTATTAAGCGAGCAGGGCAACCACCCAGTAGAGCATTACAATAATCTAGCCTTGAGCTCATGAACGCATGTACTAACTGTTCAGCATTTTGCATTGAAAGCATGTGCCGTAATTTAGATATATTTTTAAGATGATAGAATGCGGTTTTACAGATGCTAGAAACGTGGCTTTCAAATGAAAGATTGGTATCAAAGAGCACACCCAGGTTCCTCACTGACGATGAGGGCTTGACAGAGCAGTCATCAAGTGTTAGACAGTATTCTCGGTTACTACTTGTGGAGCTTTTCTGTCCAATAATTAAAAATTCAGTTTTATCTGAATTAAGTTGCAGAAAATTACTATTCATCCAATTTTTTATATCAGCTATGCAGTCTGTTAATCTTGTGAATTGGTAGGTTTCGTCAGGGCGTGAGGAAATATAGAGCTGAGTATCGTCAGCATAACAATGAAAACTAACGCCATGCTTCTTAATGATATCTCCCAGTGGTAGCATATACAGGGTGAAGAGCAGCGGTCCTAACACTGAGCCTTGCGGTACCCCATACTGAACTTGTGATCGGTGTGACATCTCTTCATTTACTGCTACAAACTGATAACGGTCAGATAAGTATGATTTAAACCATGCCAAAGCAGTTCCACTAACGCCAACATAATTTTCGATTCTATTCAGAAGAATATTGTGATCGATAGTATCAAATGCAGCGCTAAGATCGAGTAACACTAATAGAGAGATACAACCACGATCAGATGATAGGAGTAAATCATTTGTAACTCTAATTAGAGCAGTCTCAGCGCTATGATACGGTCTAAATCCTGACTGGAAATCCTCACATATACCATTTCTTTCTAAAAAAGAACATAATTGTGAAGACACAGCCTTTTCTAGTATTTTTGATAGAAAAGGTAGATTCGAGATTTTCCTGTAATTGACTAATTCTTTAGGATCAAGTTGCGTTTTTTTAATAAGTGGTTTAATTATAGCCAACTTAAAAGTTTTCGGTACATATCCTAATGTCAAAGATGAATTAATGATATTAAGCAGAGGATCTATGACCTCTGGAAGTATCTCTTTTAATAGCCTAGTCGGTATAGGGTCAAGCATACATGTTGTTGATTTTGATGATTTTACAAGTTTAGCCAATTCTTCTCCTCCTATAGCAGTGAATGAGTGTGTGTGTGTGTGTGTGTGTGTGTGTGTGTGTGTTCTCCTATAGTAGTGAATGAGTGTAATTTTTCCTCAGTGACTCTACAATGCTCTGTCTGAAGTGATACTGTAATAGACGGCTGCATGGTTATAATTTTATTCCTAATATTATCAATCTTACTAGTAAAGAAGTTCATAAAGTCATTACTGCTGTGTTGTTTACAAACATCAGAAGCTGAAGCTTTATTTTTTGATAATTTAGCCACTGTATTGAATAAATACTTAGGGTTGTGTTTGTTTTCTTCTAAAAGAGATGAGAAATAAGCAGATCTAGCAGTTTTTATGGCCTTTCTGTATGCAATCATGCTCTCTTTCCACAAATTGCGAAAAACCTCTAGTTTTGTTTTCTTCCAGCTGCGCTCCATTTTTCTGGCTGCTGTTTTAAGGGCCCGAGTGTGCTCGTTGTACCACGGCGTTGGATTATTTGCTTTAATCTTCTTTAAGCGCCGGGGAGCAACTATGTCTAAAGTGCTAGTAAGGAGAGAGTCAATAAACTACCCCTGACTCTCTACTAAACTACCTCTGACTCTACCAAACTACCTCTGACTCTACTAAACTACCTCTGACTCTCTACCAAACTACCTCTGACTCTACCAAACTACCTCTGACTCTACTAAACTACCTCTGACTCTCTACTAAACTACCTCTGACTCTCTACCAAACTACCTCTGACTCTACCAAACTACCTCTGACTCTCTACTAAACTACCTCTGACTTTCTACCAAACTACCTCTGACTCTACCAAACTACATCTGACTCTACCAAACTACCTCTGACTCTCTACCAAACTACCTCTGACTCTCTACCAAACTACCTCTGACTCTACCAAACTACCTCTGACTCTACCAAACTACCTCTGACTCTACCAAACTACCTCTGACTCTCTACTAAACTACCTCTGACTCTACTAAACTACCTCTGACTCTACCAAACTACCTCTGACTCTACCAAACTACCTCTGACTCTCTACTAAACTACCTCTGACTCTACCAAACTACCTCTGACTCTACTAAACTACCTCTGACTCTACCAAACTACCTCTGACTCTACCAAACTACCTCTGACTCTCTACTAAACTACCTCTGACTCTACTAAACTACCTCTGACTCTACCAAACTACCTCTGACTCTACCAAACTACCTCTGACTCTCTACTAAACTACCTCTGACTCTACCAAACTACCTCTGACTCTACTAAACTACCTCTGACTCTACTAAACTACCTCTGACTCTACCAAACTACCTCTGACTCTACCAAACTACCTCTGACTCTACTAAACTACCTCTGACTCTACCAAACTACCTCTGACTCTACCAAACTACCTCTGACTCTCTACTAAACTACCTCTGACTCTCTACCAAACTACCTCTGACTCTACTAAACTACCTCTGACTCTACCAAACTACCTCTGACTCTACCAAACTACCTCTGACTCTACCAAACTACCTCTGACTCTCTACTAAACTACCTCTGACTCTACCAAACTACCTCTGACTCTACCAAACTACCTCTGACTCTACCAAACTACCTCTGACTCTACTAAACTACCTCTGACTCTACCAAACTACCTCTGACTCTACCAAACTACCTCTGACTCTACTAAACTACCTCTGACTCTACTAAACTACCTCTGACTCTACCAAACTACCTCTGACTCTACCAAACTACCTCTGACTCTACTAAACTACCTCTGACTCTACCAAACTACCTCTGACTCTACTAAACTACCTCTGACTCTCTACCAAACTACCTCTGACTCTACTAAACTACCTCTGACTCTCTACTAAACTACCTCTGACTCTACCAAACTACCTCTGACTCTACCAAACTACCTCTGACTCTCTACGAAACTGCCTCTGACTCTACCAAATGACCTTTGACTCTCTTACTGCCTGACTCCATACCACATTACACAAATTACTAAAATGACTCAATGGTATATATACTATAATGATTTAATGGTTAGAAATCTGTTAATAATCAAAAAGCATGTCTAATTAATTGAAATCATGAAACTTGAACAGCTTCCTATTGAATCTTTTTTTTTTTTTTACAATAACAGCCCTAAAAAAATAGATTTTTTTAGAAATATTGTTGTGTTGAGGGAAAGAAAAAACATTTTCATTGCTTGAAATAAAAATATATTTTAACTGTAATAAAATATAAAAAACATACATGTAGTCCAAGAACTCATATTTGAGTACGAGGGGTACATTCTGCTGTACAGCAGTGATATTTTCTGGTGGTTGTGACTGTATTGCGTGATGTCCGTGTGTGTTTTCTGGTGTGGTCGCTGTAGTTTTGAGATGAGCCTAAAGCAGGTGTTTTGTGGTTCCTCTCAGGGCGATTCGGCCGACTGTTTCTACATCGTGGAGTCTGGAGAAGTCCGGATCATGATCAAGAGCAAAGTAAGAACCTCACACACACACAGATGCTCGTCCTCGGCCCAACTCTCACTCACACACTCCTGTCTCTGTAGACTAATGCAGGTCAGAGGTCAAACCAGGAGGTGGAGGTAGCTCGCTGCACCCGCGGCCAGTATTTCGGTGAGCTGGCTCTAGTCACCAATAAACCGCGAGCGGCGTCAGTGTATGCGGCCGGAGAGACCCGGTGTTTAGGTAAGAACACCAGACTGATGCTCATTCATCTCTTCAACCGCTTCCATATAGAGAGAGAGACCAGGTCCTGACAGATTGATGGGAATCATGGGCTAACTCTACTTGAGTTAAAGGAAATATTAAGCCAGATTAACCAGAAGTACCGTACGTTACTAACCCTTTAGTCAAGACAATGCAGATTGTTTCAAAGCAGCTTCACAGAGTTAACAGAAAATAATGCAACAGAATTTGATTTGACTGTACAGCCGCTCTGGAGAAAATGGCGATGTTATCAGCTTATTTCAATGATCATATTGTTACAATGCGGACAGATCAGTAATAAAGTTGATATAGTTAATTTAGTTTAGTAATACAATGTATTTGTATATTTAGTTTAAATTTTAGTGTCCCAACAAGTTCAAAGGATCAATACAACCTTTTTTAAACCATGTTGTCAGATCCTGAACGCATCCTTACAGGTGACAGAGAAATGCTGAATTTAACTATTTACACTGGCCACATGACATCATCCACCTCTTATTGGCCAGCTGATATCATATACTATATCTAAATTTCGGCAGTGTGTACTATTACATACAAATAGAATTGTTCAATTATCACATGGAGTCAAAATGGACAAAAATTCTATATTACGACAGTGTATACTATTACAAAAAAGTGAAATTATTCAATTATCACATGAAGTCAAAATGCACTAAATTTCTAAATTACGACAGTGTATACTATTACATAAAAGTGAAATGATTGAATTATCGAGTGGAGTCAAAATGGACAAAAATTCTAAATTACGACAGTGTATACTATTACATAAAAGTGAAATTATTCAATTATCACATGGAGTCAAAATGGACAAAAATCCTAAATTACGACAGTGTATACTATTACAAAAAAGTGAAATTATTCAATTATCACATGGAGTCAAAATGGACAAAAATCCTAAATTTTGACAGTGTATACTATTACAAAAAAGTGAAATTATTCAATTATCACATGGAGTCAAAATGGACAAAAATCCTAAATTACGACAGTGTATACTATTACATACAAATAGAATTATTAAATTATCACATGGGGTCAAAATGCACAAAAATCCTAAATTACGACAGTGTATACTATTACAAAAAAGTGAAATTATTCAATTATCACATGGAGTCAAAATGGACAAAAATCCTAAATTACGACAGTGTATACTATTACAAAAAAGTGAAATTATTCAATTATCACATGGGGTCAAAATGGACAAAAATCCTAAATTTCGACAGTGTATACTATTAAAAAAAAGTGAAATTATTCAATTATCACATTAGGTCAAAATGGACAAAAATCCTAAATTACGACAGTGTATACTATTACAAAAAAGTGAAATTATTCAATTATCACATGGGGTCAAAATGGACAAAAATCCTAAATTTCGACAGTGTATACTATTAAAAAAAAGTGAAATTATTTAATTATCACATGGAGTCAAAATGGACAAAAATTCTAAATTTCGACAGTGTATACTATTACAAAAAAGTGAAATTATTCAATTATCACATGGAGTCAAAATGGACAAAAATTCTAAATTTCGACAGTGTATACTATTACATAAAAGTGAATTTATTCAATTATCACATTAGGTCAAAATGGACAAACATTCTAAATTTCGACAGTGTATACTATTACAAAAAAGTGAAATTATTCAATTATCACATGGAGTCAAAATGGACAAAAATCCTAAATTACGACAGTGTATACTATTACATACAAATAGAATTATTCAATTATCACATGAAGTCAAAATGCACAAAAATCCTAAATTACGACAGTGTATACTATTACAAAAAAGTGAAATTATTCAATTATCACATGGAGTCAAAATGGACAAAAATCCTAAATTACGACAGTGTATACTATTACAAAAAAGTGAAATTATTCAATTATCACATGGAGTCAAAATGGACAAAAATCCTAAATTACGACAGTGTATACTATTACATACAAATAGAATTATTCAATTATCACATGAAGTCAAAATGCACAAAAATCCTAAATTACGACAGTGTATACTATTACAAAAAAGTGAAATTATTCAATTATCACATGGAGTCAAAATGGACAAAAATCCTAAATTACGACAGTGTATACTATTACAAAAAAGTGAAATTATTCAATTATCACATGGGGTCAAAATGGACAAAAATCCTAAATTTCGACAGTGTATACTATTACAAAAAAGTGAAATTATTCAATTATCACATGGGGTCAAAATGGACAAAAATCCTAAATTACGACAGTGTATACTATTACAAAAAAGTGAAATTATTCAATTATCACATGAAGTCAAAATGCACTAAATTTCTAAATTTCGACAGTGTATACTATTACATAAAAGTGAAATGATTGAATTATCGAGTGGAGTCAAAATGGACAAAAATTCTAAATTACGACAGTGTATACTATTACAAAAAAGTGAAATTATTCAATTATCACATGGAGTCAAAATGGACAAAAATCCTAAATTACGACAGTGTATACTATTACAAAAAAGTGAAATTATTCAATTATCACATGGAGTCAAAATGGACAAAAATCCTAAATTACGACAGTGTATACTATTACAAAAAAGTGAAATTATTCAATTATCACATGGAGTCAAAATGGACAAAAATCCTAAATTACGACAGTGTATACTATTACAAAAAAGTGAAATTATTCAATTATCACATGGAGTCAAAATGGACAAAAATCCTAAATTTTGACAGTGTATACTATTACAAAAAAGTGAAATTATTCAATTATCACATGGAGTCAAAATGGACAAAAATCCTAAATTACGACAGTGTATACTATTACAAAAAAGTGAAATTATTCAATTATCACATGGAGTCAAAATGGACAAAAATCCTAAATTACGACAGTGTATACTATTACATAAAAGTGAATTTATTCAATTATCACATGGAGTCAAAATGGACAAAAATCCTAAATTACGACAGTGTATACTATTACATAAAAGTGAATTTATTCAATTATCACATGGAGTCAAAATGGACAAAAATCCTAAATTACGACAGTGTATACTATTACAAAAAAGTGAAATTATTCAATTATCACATGGAGTCAAAATGGACAAAAATCCTAAATTACGACAGTGTATACTATTACAAAAAAGTGAAATTATTCAATTATCACATGGAGTCAAAATGGACAAAAATCCTAAATTACGACAGTGTATACTATTACAAAAAAGTGAAATTATTCAATTATCACATGGAGTCAAAATGGACAAAAATCCTAAATTTTGACAGTGTATACTATTACAAAAAAGTGAAATTATTCAATTATCACATGGAGTCAAAATGGACAAAAATCCTAAATTACGACAGTGTATACTATTACAAAAAAGTGAAATTATTCAATTATCACATGGAGTCAAAATGGACAAAAATCCTAAATTACGACAGTGTATACTATTACATAAAAGTGAATTTATTCAATTATCACATGGAGTCAAAATGGACAAAAATCCTAAATTACGACAGTGTATACTATTACATAAAAGTGAATTTATTCAATTATCACATGGAGTCAAAATGGACAAAAATCCTAAATTACGACAGTGTATACTATTACAAAAAAGTGAAATTATTCAATTATCACATGGAGTCAAAATGGACAAAAATCCTAAATTTTGACAGTGTATACTATTACAAAAAAGTGAAATTATTCAATTATCACATGGGGTCAAAATGGACAAAAATCCTAAATTACGACAGTGTATACTATTACATACAAATAGAATTATTCAATTATCACATGGGGTCAAAATGCACAAAAATCCTAAATTACGACAGTGTATACTATTACAAAAAAGTGAAATTATTCAATTATCACATGGGGTCAAAATGGACAAAAATCCTAAATTTCGACAGTGTATACTATTACAAAAAAGTGAAATTATTCAATTATCACATGGGGTCAAAATGGACAAAAATCCTAAATTTCGACAGTGTATACTATTACAAAAAAGTGAAATTATTCAATTATCACATGGGGTCAAAATGGACAAAAATCCTAAATTTCGACAGTGTATACTATTAAAAAAAAGTGAAATTATTTAATTATCACATGGAGTCAAAATGGACAAAAATCCTAAATTACGACAGTGTATACTATTACAAAAAAGTGAAATTATTTAATTATCACATGGAGTCAAAATGGACAAAAATCCTAAATTTCGACAGTGTATACTATTACAAAAAAGTGAAATTATTCAATTATCACATGGAGTCAAAATGGACAAAAATTCTAAATTTCGACAGTGTATACTATTACATAAAAGTGAATTTATTCAATTATCACATTAGGTCAAAATGGACAAACATTCTAAATTACGACAGTGTATACTATTACATACAAATAGAATTATTCAATTATCACATGGGGTCAAAATGCACAAAAATCCTAAATTACGACAGTGTATACTATTACAAAAAAGTGAAATTATTCAATTATCACATGGAGTCAAAATGGACAAAAATCCTAAATTACGACAGTGTATACTATTACATACAAATAGAATTATTCAATTATCACATGAAGTCAAAATGCACAAAAATCCTAAATTACGACAGTGTATACTATTACAAAAAAGTGAAATTATTCAATTATCACATGGGGTCAAAATGGACAAAAATCCTAAATTTCGACAGTGTATACTATTAAAAAAAAGTGAAATTATTCAATTATCACATGGAGTCAAAATGGACAAAAATTCTATATTACGACAGTGTATACTATTACATAAATGGGAATTTATTCAATTATTACAAGGAGTCAAAATGGACAAAAATCCTAAATTACGACAGTGTATACTATTACAAAAAAGTGAATTTATTCAATTATCACATGGAGTCAAAATGGACAAAAATTCTATATTACGACAGTGTATACTATTACATAAATGGGAATTTATTCAATTATTACAAGGAGTCAAAATGGACAAAAATCCTAAATTACGACAGTGTATACTATTACAAAAAAGTGAATTAATTCAATTATCACATGGAGTCAAAATGGACAAAAATTCTATATTACGACAGTGTATACTATTACATAAAAGTGAAATTATTCAATTATCACATGGAGTCAAAATGGACAAAAATCCTAAATTACGACAGTGTATACTATTACAAAAAAGTGAAATTATTCAATTATCACATGGAGTCAAAATGGACAAAAATCCTAAATTACGACAGTGTATACTATTACATACAAATAGAATTATTCAATTATCACATGGGGTCAAAATGCACAAAAATCCTAAATTACGACAGTGTATACTATTACAAAAAAGTGAAATTATTCAATTATCACATGGAGTCAAAATGGACAAAAATTCTAAATTACGACAGTGTATACTATTACAAAAAAAGTGAAATTATTCAATTATCACATGGAGTCAAAATGGACAAAAATTCTATATTTCGACAGTGTATACTATTACAAAAAAGTGAAATTATTCAATTATCACATGGAGTCAAAATGGACAAAAATCCTAAATTTTGACAGTGTATACTATTACAAAAAAGTGAAATTATTCAATTATCACATGGAGTCAAAATGGACAAAAATCCTAAATTACGACAGTGTATACTATTACATAAAAGTGAAATGATTGAATTATCGAGTGGAGTCAAAATGGACAAAAATTCTAAATTACGACAGTGTATACTATTACATAAAAGTGAAATTATTCAATTATCACATGGAGTCAAAATGGACAAAAATCCTAAATTACGACAGTGTATACTATTACAAAAAAGTGAAATTATTCAATTATCACATGGGGTCAAAATGGACAAAAATCCTAAATTTCGACAGTGTATACTATTAAAAAAAAGTGAAATTATTCAATTATCACATTAGGTCAAAATGGACAAAAATCCTAAATTACGACAGTGTATACTATTACAAAAAAGTGAAATTATTCAATTATCACATGGGGTCAAAATGGACAAAAATCCTAAATTTCGACAGTGTATACTATTAAAAAAAAGTGAAATTATTTAATTATCACATGGAGTCAAAATGGACAAAAATTCTAAATTTCGACAGTGTATACTATTACAAAAAAGTGAAATTATTCAATTATCACATGGAGTCAAAATGGACAAAAATTCTAAATTTCGACAGTGTATACTATTACATAAAAGTGAATTTATTCAATTATCACATTAGGTCAAAATGGACAAACATTCTAAATTACGACAGTGTATACTATTACAAAAAAATGAAATTATTCAATTATCACATGGAGTCAAAATGGACAAAAATCCTAAATTACGACAGTGTATACTATTACATACAAATAGAATTATTCAATTATCACATGAAGTCAAAATGCACAAAAATCCTAAATTACGACAGTGTATACTATTACAAAAAAGTGAAATTATTCAATTATCACATGGAGTCAAAATGGACAAAAATCCTAAATTACGACAGTGTATACTATTACAAAAAAGTGAAATTATTCAATTATCACATGGGGTCAAAATGGACAAAAATCCTTAATTACGACAGTGTATACTATTACAAAAAAGTGAAATTATTCAATTATCACATGGGGTCAAAATGGACAAAAATTCTATATTACGACAGTGTATACTATTACAAAAAAGTGAAATTATTCAATTATCACATGAAGTCAAAATGCACTAAATTTCTAAATTTCGACAGTGTATACTATTACATAAAAGTGAAATGATTGAATTATCGAGTGGAGTCAAAATGGACAAAAATTCTAAATTACGACAGTGTCTACTATTACAAAAAAGTGAAATTATTCAATTATCACATGGAGTCAAAATGGACAAAAATCCTAAATTACGACAGTGTATACTATTACATAAAAGTGAATTTATTCAATTATCACATGGAGTCAAAATGGACAAAAATCCTAAATTACGACAGTGTATACTATTACAAAAAAGTGAAATTATTCAATTATCACATGGAGTCAAAATGGACAAAAATTCTATATTACGACAGTGTATACTATTACAAAAAAGTGAAATTATTCAATTATCACATGGAGTCAAAATGGACAAAAATCCTAAATTACGACAGTGTATACTATTACATACAAATAGAATTATTCAATTATCACATGGGGTCAAAATGCACAAAAATCCTAAATTTCGACAGTGTATACTATTACAAAAAAGTGAAATTATTCAATTATCACATGGAGTCAAAATGGACAAAAATTCTATATTTTGACAGTGTATACTATTACAAAAAAGTGAAATTATTCAATTATCACATGGAGTCAAAATGGACAAAAATCCTAAATTACGACAGTGTATACTATTACATACAAATAGAATTATTCAATTATCACATGGGGTCAAAATGCACAAAAATCCTAAATTTCGACAGTGTATACTATTACATAAAAGTGAAATGATTGAATTATCACATGGGGTCAAAATGGACAAAAATCCTATATTTCGACAGTGTATACTATTACAAAAAAGTGAAATTATTCAGTTATCACATGGAGTCAAAATGGACAAAAATCCTAAATTACGACAGTGTATACTATTACAAAAAAGTGAAATTATTCAATTATCACATGGAGTCAAAATGGACAAAAATCCTAAATTTTGACAGTGTATACTATTACAAAAAAGTGAAATTATTCAATTATCACATGGAGTCAAAATGGACAAAAATCCTAAATTACGACAGTGTATACTATTACATACAAATAGAATTATTCAATTATCACATGGGGTCAAAATGCACAAAAATCCTAAATTACGACAGTGTATACTATTACAAAAAAGTGAAATTATTCAATTATCACATGGAGTCAAAATGGACAAAAATTCTAAATTACGACAGTGTATACTATTACATAAAAGTGAAATGATTGAATTATCGAGTGGAGTCAAAATGGACAAAAATTCTAAATTACGACAGTGTATACTATTACATACAAATAGAATTATTCAATTATCACATGGGGTCAAAATGGACAAAAATCCTATATTTCGACAGTGTATACTATTACAAAAAAGTGAAATTATTCAGTTATCACATGGAGTCAAAATGGACAAAAATCCTAAATTACGACAGTGTATACTATTACAAAAAAGTGAAATTATTCAATTATCACATGGGGTCAAAATGGACAAAAATCCTAAATTTCGACAGTGTATACTATTACAAAAAAGTGAAATTATTCAATTATCACATGGGGTCAAAATGGACAAAAATCCTAAATTTCGACAGTGTATACTATTACAAAAAATTGAAATTATTCAATTATCACATGGGGTCAAAATGGACAAAAATCCTAAATTTCGACAGTGTATACTATTAAAAAAAAGTGAAATTATTTAATTATCACATGGAGTCAAAATGGACAAAAATCCTAAATTACGACAGTTTATACTATTACAAAAAAGTGAAATTATTCAATTATCACATGGAGTCAAAATGGACAAAAATCCTAAATTACGACAGTGTATACTATTACATAAAAGTGAATTTATTCAATTATCACATGGAGTCAAAATGGACAAAAATCCTAAATTACGACAGTGTATACTATTACATAAAAGTGAATTTATTCAATTATCACATGGAGTCAAAATGGACAAAAATCCTAAATTACGACAGTGTATACTATTACATAAAAGTGAATTTATTCAATTATCACATGGAGTCAAAATGGACAGAAATCCTAAATTACGACAGTGTATACTATTACAAAAAAGTGAAATTATTCAATTATCACATGGAGTCAAAATGGACAAAAATCCTAAATTTTGACAGTGTATACTATTACAAAAAAGTGAAATTATTCAATTATCACATGGAGTCAAAATGGACAAAAATCCTAAATTACGACAGTGTATACTATTACAAAAAAGTGAAATTATTCAATTATCACATGGAGTCAAAATGGACAAAAATCCTAAATTTTGACAGTGTATACTATTACATAAAAGTGAAATTATTCAATTATCACATGGAGTCAAAATGGACAGAAATCCTAAATTACGACAGTGTATACTATTACAAAAAAGTGAAATTATTCAATTATCACATGGAGTCAAAATGGACAAAAATCCTAAATTACGACAGTGTATACTATTACATAAAAGTGAAATTATTCAATTATCACATGGAGTCAAAATGGACAAAAATCCTAAATTACGACAGTGTATACTATTACATACAAATAGAATTATTCAATTATCACATGGGGTCAAAATGCACAAAAATCCTAAATTACGACAGTGTATACTATTACAAAAAAGTGAAATTATTCAATTATCACATGGGGTCAAAATGGACAAAAATCCTATATTTCGACAGTGTATACTATTACAAAAAAGTGAAATTATTCAATTATCACATGGGGTCAAAATGGACAAAAATCCTATATTTCGACAGTGTATACTATTAAAAAAAAGTGAAATTATTTAATTATCACATGGAGTCAAAATGGACAAAAATCCTAAATTTCGACAGTGTATACTATTACAAAAAAGTGAAATTATTCAATTATCACATGGGGTCAAAATGGACAAAAATCCTATATTTCGACAGTGTATACTATTACAAAAAAGTGAAATTATTCAATTATCACATGGAGTCAAAATGGACAAAAATCCTAAATTACGACAGTGTATACTATTACAAAAAAGTGAAATGATTCAATTATCACATGGGGTCAAAATGGACAAAAATCCTAAATTTCGACAGTGTATACTATTACAAAAAAGTGAATTATTCAATTATCACATGGGGTCAAAATGGACAAAAATCCTAAATTTCGACAGTGTATACTATTACAAAAAAGTGAAATTATTCAATTATCACATGGGGTCAAAATGGACAAAAATCCTAAATTACGACAGTGTATACTATTACAAAAAAGTGAAATTATTCAATTATCACATGGGGTCAAAATGGACAAAAATCCTAAATTTCGACAGTGTATACTATTACATAAAAGTGAATTTATTCAATTATCACATTAGGTTAAAATGGACAAACATTCTAAATTACGACAGTGTATACTATTACATAAAAGTGAAATTATTCAATTATCACATGGAGTCAAAATGGACAAAAATTCTAAATTTCGACAGTGTATACTATTACAAAAAAGTGAAATTATTCAATTATCACATGGAGTCAAAATGGACAAAAATCCTAAATTTCGACAGTGTATACTATTACATAAAAGTGAAATTATTCAATTATCACATGGGGTCAAAATGGACAAAAATCCTATATTTCGACAGTGTATACTATTACAAAAAAGTGAAATTATTCAATTATCACATGGGGTCAAAATGGACAAAAATCCTATATTTCGACAGTGTATACTATTAAAAAAAAGTGAAATTATTTAATTATCACATGGAGTCAAAATGGACAAAAATCCTAAATTTCGACAGTGTATACTATTACAAAAAAGTGAAATTATTCAATTATCACATGGGGTCAAAATGGACAAAAATCCTATATTTCGACAGTGTATACTATTACAAAAAAGTGAAATTATTCAATTATCACATGGAGTCAAAATGGACAAAAATCCTAAATTACGACAGTGTATAATATTACAAAAAAGTGAAATTATTCAATTATCACATGGGGTCAAAATGGACAAAAATCCTAAATTTCGACAGTGTATACTATTACAAAAAAGTGAATTATTCAATTATCACATGGGGTCAAAATGGACAAAAATCCTAAATTTCGACAGTGTATACTATTACAAAAAAGTGAAATTATTCAATTATCACATGGGGTCAAAATGGACAAAAATCCTAAATTACGACAGTGTATACTATTACAAAAAAGTGAAATTATTCAATTATCACATGGGGTCAAAATGGACAAAAATCCTAAATTTCGACAGTGTATACTATTACATAAAAGTGAATTTATTCAATTATCACATTAGGTTAAAATGGACAAACATTCTAAATTACGACAGTGTATACTATTACATAAAAGTGAAATTATTCAATTATCACATGGAGTCAAAATGGACAAAAATTCTAAATTTCGACAGTGTATACTATTACAAAAAAGTGAAATTATTCAATTATCACATGGAGTCAAAATGGACAAAAATCCTAAATTTCGACAGTGTATACTATTACAAAAAAGTGAAATTATTCAATTATCACATGGAGTCAAAATGGACAAAAATCCTAAATTTCGACAGTGTATACTATTACATAAAAGTGAATTTATTCAATTATCACATTAGGTTAAAATGGACAAACATTCTAAATTACGACAGTGTATACTATTACATAAAAGTGAAATTATTCAATTATCACATGGGGTCAAAATGCACAAAAATCCTAAATTACGACAGTGTATACTATTACAAAAAAGTGAAATTATTCAATTATCACATGGAGTCAAAATGGACAAAAATCCTAAATTACGACAGTGTATACTATTACATACAAATAGAATTATTCAATTATCACATGAAGTCAAAATGCACAAAAATCCTAAATTACGACAGTGTATACTATTACAAAATAGTGAAATTATTCAATTATCACATGGGGTCAAAATGGACAAAAATCCTAAATTTCGACAGTGTATACTATTAAAAAAAAGTGAAATTATTCAATTATCACATGGAGTCAAAATGGACAAAAATTCTATATTACGACAGTGTATACTATTACATAAATGGGAATTTATTCAATTATTACATTGGGTCAAAATGGACAAAAATTCTAAATTTCGACAGTGTATACTATTACATACAAATAGAATTATTCAATTATCACATGGGGTCAAAATGCACAAAAATCCTAAATTACGACAGTGTATACTATTACAAAAAAGTGAAATTATTCAATTATCACATGGAGTCAAAATGGACAAAAATCCTAAATTACGACAGTGTATACTATTACATACAAATAGAATTATTCAATTATCACATGAAGTCAAAATGCACAAAAATCCTAAATTACGACAGTGTATACTATTACAAAATAGTGAAATTATTCAATTATCACATGGGGTCAAAATGGACAAAAATCCTAAATTTCGACAGTGTATACTATTAAAAAAAAGTGAAATTATTCAATTATCACATGGAGTCAAAATGGACAAAAATTCTATATTACGACAGTGTATACTATTACATAAATGGGAATTTATTCAATTATTACAAGGAGTCAAAATGGACAAAAATCCTAAATTACGACAGTGTATACTATTACAAAAAAGTGAATTTATTCAATTATCACATGGAGTCAAAATGGACAAAAATTCTATATTACGACAGTGTATACTATTACATAAATGGGAATTTATTCAATTATTACAAGGAGTCAAAATGGACAAAAATCCTAAATTACGACAGTGTATACTATTACAAAAAAGTGAATTAATTCAATTATCACATGGAGTCAAAATGGACAAAAATTCTATATTACGACAGTGTATACTATTACATAAAAGTGAAATTATTCAATTATCACATGGAGTCAAAATGGACAAAAATCCTAAATTACGACAGTGTATACTATTACAAAAAAAGTGAAATTATTCAATTATCACATGGAGTCAAAATGGACAAAAATCCTAAATTTTGACAGTGTATACTATTACAAAAAAGTGAAATTATTCAATTATCACATGGAGTCAAAATGGACAAAAATCCTAAATTACGACAGTGTATACTATTACATACAAATAGAATTATTCAATTATCACATGGGGTCAAAATGCACAAAAATCCTAAATTACGACAGTGTATACTATTACATAAAAGTGAAATGATTGAATTATCGAGTGGAGTCAAAATGGACAAAAATTCTAAATTACGACAGTGTATACTATTACAAAAAAGTGAAATTATTCAATTATCACATGGGGTCAAAATGGACAAAAATCCTAAATTTCGACAGTGTATACTATTACAAAAAAGTGAAATTATTCAATTATCACATGGAGTCAAAATGGACAAAAATCCTAAATTTCGACAGTGTATACTATTAAAAAAAAGTGAAATTATTCAATTATCACATTAGGTCAAAATGGACAAAAATCCTAAATTACGACAGTGTATACTATTACATACAAATAGAATTATTAAATTATCACATGGGGTCAAAATGCACAAAAATCCTAAATTACGACAGTGTATACTATTACAAAAAAGTGAAATTATTCAATTATCACATGGAGTCAAAATGGACAAAAATCCTAAATTACGACAGTGTATACTATTACATAAAAGTGAATTTATTCAATTATCACATGGGGTCAAAATGGACAAAAATCCTAAATTTCGACAGTGTATACTATTAAAAAAAAGTGAAATTATTCAATTATCACATTAGGTCAAAATGGACAAAAATCCTAAATTACGACAGTGTATACTATTACAAAAAAGTGAAATTATTCAATTATCACATGGGGTCAAAATGGACAAAAATCCTAAATTTCGACAGTGTATACTATTAAAAAAAAGTGAAATTATTTAATTATCACATGGAGTCAAAATGGACAAAAATTCTAAATTTCGACAGTGTATACTATTACAAAAAAGTGAAATTATTCAATTATCACATGGAGTCAAAATGGACAAAAATTCTAAATTTCGACAGTGTATACTATTACATAAAAGTGAATTTATTCAATTATCACATTAGGTCAAAATGGACAAACATTCTAAATTACGACAGTGTATACTATTACAAAAAAGTGAAATTATTCAATTATCACATGGAGTCAAAATGGACAAAAATCCTAAATTACGACAGTGTATACTATTACATACAAATAGAATTATTCAATTATCACATGAAGTCAAAATGCACAAAAATCCTAAATTACGACAGTGTATACTATTACATACAAATAGAATTATTCAATTATCACATGAAGTCAAAATGCACAAAAATCCTAAATTACGACAGTGTATACTATTACAAAAAAGTGAAATTATTCAATTATCACATGGGGTCAAAATGGACAAAAATCCTAAATTTCGACAGTGTATACTATTAAAAAAAAGTGAAATTATTCAATTACCACATGGAGTCAAAATGGACAAAAATTCTATATTACGACAGTGTATACTATTACATAAATGGGAATTTATTCAATTATTACAAGGAGTCAAAATGGACAAAAATCCTAAATTACGACAGTGTATACTATTACAAAAAAGTGAATTTATTCAATTATCACATGGAGTCAAAATGGACAAAAATTCTATATTACGACAGTGTATACTATTACATAAATGGGAATTTATTCAATTATTACAAGGAGTCAAAATGGACAAAAATCCTAAATTACGACAGTGTATACTATTACAAAAAAGTGAATTAATTCAATTATCACATGGAGTCAAAATGGACAAAAATTCTATATTACGACAGTGTATACTATTACATAAAAGTGAAATTATTCAATTATCACATGGAGTCAAAATGGACAAAAATCCTAAATTACGACAGTGTATACTATTACAAAAAAAGTGAAATTATTCAATTATCACATGGAGTCAAAATGGACAAAAATCCTAAATTTTGACAGTGTATACTATTACAAAAAAGTGAAATTATTCAATTATCACATGGAGTCAAAATGGACAAAAATCCTAAATTACGACAGTGTATACTATTACATACAAATAGAATTATTCAATTATCACATGGGGTCAAAATGCACAAAAATCCTAAATTACGACAGTGTATACTATTACAAAAAAGTGAAATTATTCAATTATCACATGGAGTCAAAATGGACAAAAATTCTAAATTACGACAGTGTATACTATTACATAAAAGTGAAATGATTGAATTATCGAGTGGAGTCAAAATGGACAAAAATTCTAAATTACGACAGTGTATACTATTACATACAAATAGAATTATTAAATTATCACATGGGGTCAAAATGCACAAAAATCCTAAATTACGACAGTGTATACTATTACAAAAAAGTGAAATTATTCAATTATCACATGGAGTCAAAATGGACAAAAATCCTAAATTACGACAGTGTATACTATTACAAAAAAGTGAAATTATTCAATTATCACATGGGGTCAAAATGGACAAAAATCCTAAATTTCGACAGTGTATACTATTAAAAAAAAGTGAAATTATTCAATTATCACATTAGGTCAAAATGGACAAAAATCCTAAATTACGACAGTGTATACTATTACAAAAAAGTGAAATTATTCAATTATCACATGGGGTCAAAATGGACAAAAATCCTAAATTTCGACAGTGTATACTATTAAAAAAAAGTGAAATTATTTAATTATCACATGGAGTCAAAATGGACAAAAATTCTAAATTTCGACAGTGTATACTATTACAAAAAAGTGAAATTATTCAATTATCACATGGAGTCAAAATGGACAAAAATCCTAAATTACGACAGTGTATACTATTACATACAAATAGAATTATTCAATTATCACATGAAGTCAAAATGCACAAAAATCCTAAATTACGACAGTGTATACTATTACAAAAAAGTGAAATTATTCAATTATCACATGGAGTCAAAATGGACAAAAATCCTAAATTACGACAGTGTATACTATTACAAAAAAGTGAAATTATTCAATTATCACATGGGGTCAAAATGGACAAAAATCCTTAATTACGACAGTGTATACTATTACAAAAAAGTGAAATTATTCAATTATCACATGAAGTCAAAATGCACTAAATTTCTAAATTTCGACAGTGTATACTATTACAAAAAAGTGAAATTATTCAATTATCACATGAAGTCAAAATGGACAAAAATTCTATATTACGACAGTGTATACTATTACAAAAAAGTGAAATTATTCAATTATCACATGAAGTCAAAATGCACTAAATTTCTAAATTTCGACAGTGTATACTATTACATAAAAGTGAAATGATTGAATTATCGAGTGGAGTCAAAATGGACAAAAATTCTAAATTACGACAGTGTATACTATTACAAAAAAGTGAAATTATTCAATTATCACATGGAGTCAAAATGGACAAAAATCCTAAATTACGACAGTGTATACTATTACATAAAAGTGAATTTATTCAATTATCACATGGAGTCAAAATGGACAAAAATCCTAAATTACGACAGTGTATACTATTACAAAAAAGTGAAATTATTCAATTATCACATGGAGTCAAAATGGACAAAAATCCTAAATTTTGACAGTGTATACTATTACAAAAAAGTGAAATTATTCAATTATCACATGGAGTCAAAATGGACAAAAATCCTAAATTACGACAGTGTATACTATTACATACAAATAGAATTATTCAATTATCACATGGGGTCAAAATGCACAAAAATCCTAAATTACGACAGTGTATACTATTACAAAAAAGTGAAATTATTCAATTATCACATGGAGTCAAAATGGACAAAAATTCTAAATTACGACAGTGTATACTATTACATAAAAGTGAAATGATTGAATTATCGAGTGGAGTCAAAATGGACAAAAATTCTAAATTACGACAGTGTATACTATTACATACAAATAGAATTATTCAATTATCACATGGGGTCAAAATGCACAAAAATCCTAAATTACGACAGTGTATACTATTACAAAAAAGTGAAATTATTCAATTATCACATGGGGTCAAAATGGACAAAAATCCTATATTTCGACAGTGTATACTATTACAAAAAAGTGAAATTATTCAATTATCACATGGAGTCAAAATGGACAAAAATCCTAAATTACGACAGTGTATACTATTACAAAAAAGTGAAATTATTCAATTATCACATGGGGTCAAAATGGACAAAAATCCTAAATTTCGACAGTGTATACTATTACAAAAAAGTGAAATTATTCAATTATCACATGGGGTCAAAATGGACAAAAATCCTAAATTTCGACAGTGTATACTATTAAAAAAAAGTGAAATTATTTAATTATCACATGGAGTCAAAATGGACAAAAATTCTAAATTTCGACAGTGTATACTATTACATAAAAGTGAATTTATTCAATTATCACATTAGGTTAAAATGGACAAACATTCTAAATTACGACAGTGTATACTATTACATAAAAGTGAAATTATTCAATTATCACATTGGGTCAAAATGGACAAAAATTCTAAATTTCGACAGTGTATACTATTACATACAAATAGAATTATTCAATTATCACATGGGGTCAAAATGCACAAAAATCCTAAATTACGACAGTGTATACTATTACAAAAAAGTGAAATTATTCAATTATCACATGGAGTCAAAATGGACAAAAATCCTAAATTACGACAGTGTATATTATTACATACAAATAGAATTATTCAATTATCACATGAAGTCAAAATGCACAAAAATCCTAAATTACGACAGTGTATACTATTACAAAAAAGTGAAATTATTCAATTATCACATGGGGTCAAAATGGACAAAAATCCTAAATTTCGACAGTGTATACTATTAAAAAAAAGTGAAATTATTCAATTATCACATGGAGTCAAAATGGACAAAAATTCTATATTACGACAGTGTATACTATTACATAAATGGGAATTTATTCAATTATTACAAGGAGTCAAAATGGACAAAAATCCTAAATTACGACAGTGTATACTATTACAAAAAAGTGAATTTATTCAATTATCACATGGAGTCAAAATGGACAAAAATTCTATATTACGACAGTGTATACTATTACATAAATGGGAATTTATTCAATTATTACAAGGAGTCAAAATGGACAAAAATCCTAAATTACGACAGTGTATACTATTACAAAAAAGTGAATTAATTCAATTATCACATGGAGTCAAAATGGACAAAAATTCTATATTACGACAGTGTATACTATTACAAAAAAGTGAATTAATTCAATTATCACATGGAGTCAAAATGGACAAAAATTCTATATTACGACAGTGTATACTATTACAAAAAAGTGAAATTATTCAATTATCACATTGGGTCAAAATGGACAAAAATTCTAAATTTCGACAGTGTATACTATTACATACAAATAGAATTATTCAATTATCACATGGGGTCAAAATGCACAAAAATCCTAAATTACGACAGTGTATACTATTACAAAAAAGTGAATTTATTCAATTATCACATGGAGTCAAAATGGACAAAAATTCTATATTACGACAGTGTATACTATTACATAAAAGTGAATTTATTCAATTATCGAGTGGAGTAAAAATGAACAAAAATCCTATATTACGACAGTGTATACTTTTAGATAAATGGGAATTTATTCAATTATTACAAGGAGTCAAAATGGACAAAAATCCTAAATTACGACAGTGTATACTATTACAAAAAAGTGAATTTATTCAATTATCGAGTGGAGTAAAAATGAACAAAAATCCTATATTTCGACAGTGTATACTATTACATAAAAGTAAAATTATTCAATTATCGAGTGGAGTCAAAATGGACAAAAATCCTAAATTACGACAGTGTATACTATTACAAAAATAGTGAAATTATTTAATTATCACATGGAGTCAAAATGGACAAAAATCCTAAATTACGACAGTGTATACTATTAAAAAAAAGTGAATTTATTCAATTTTCGAGTGGAGTCAAAATGGACAAAAATCCTAAATTACGACAGTGTATACTATTACATAAAAGTCAATTTATTCAATTATTACATGGAGTTAAAATGGACAAAAATGCTAAATTTCGACAGTGTATACTATTACAAAAAAGTGAAATTATTCAATTATCGAGTGGAGTCAAAATGGACAAAAATCCTAAATTACGACAGTGTATACTATTACAAAAAAGTGAATTTATTCAATTATCACATGGAGTCAAAATGGACAAAAATCCTAAATTACGACAGTGTATACTATTACATAAAAGTGAAATTATTCAATTATCACATGGGGTCAAAATGGACAAAAATCCTATATTTCGACAGTGTATACTATTAAAAAAAAGTGAAATTATTCAATTATCACATGGGGTCAAAATGGACAAAAATCCTAAATTACGACAGTGTATACTATTACAAAAAAGTGAAATTATTCAATTATCACATGGGGTCAAAATGGACAAAAATCCTAAATTACGACAGTGTATACTATTACATAAAAGTGAAATTATTCAATTATCACATGGGGTCAAAATGGACAAAAATTCTATATTACGACAGTGTATACTATTACAAAAAAGTGAATTTATTCAATTATCACATGGAGTCAAAATGGACAAAAATTCTATATTACGACAGTGTATACTATTACAAAAAAGTGAAATTATTCAATTATCACATGGAGTCAAAATGGACAAAAATCCTAAATTACGACAGTGTATACTATTAAAAAAAAGTGAATTTATTCAATTATCGAGTGGAGTCAAAATGGACAAAAATCCTAAATTACGACAGTGTATACTATTACAAAAAAGTGAATTTATTCAATTTTCACATGGAGTCAAAATGGACAAAAATCCTAAATTACGACAGTGTATACTATTACAAAAAAGTGAAATTATTCAATTATCACATGGAGTCAAAATGGACAAAAATTCTATATTACGACAGTGTATACTATTACAAAAAAGTGAATTTATTAAATTATCACATGGAGTCAAAATGGACAAAAATCCTAAATTACGACAGTGTATACTATTACATAAAAGTGAATTTATTCAATTATCACATTGACGCACAAGGTATCGATCATCCTGTATGTTATTTTTCACGTAAGTTCAACAAACACCAGTTGAACTACGCTACTATTGAGAAGGAGACTTTAGCCCTGTTATTAGCTTTGCAGTTTTTTGATGTGTACGTAAGTTCCAGTAGTTTGCCTGTCTTGGTATTTACAGATCATAACCCTTTAGTGTTTCTGGCCCGTATGTACAATCAGAATCAGCGATTGATGCGCTGGTCTTTGATTGTTCAAGGCTACAATCTGGTGATCAAACATAAAAGGGGTTCCGAGAACATAATGGCGGATGCTTTGTCTAGAGGTTGCAAAGAGTAAAGAGTGGGAGAGGAAAAAAAAGAAAACAAAGAGAGAAAAAAAAACTATAGCTTATGGGTTATTTGCATAGTTTTTTTCTTTTAGGGGGGAAGTGTTACATTCCATGTGTTTGGTATTGTTTTGGTTTGTTTCTCTTTTGTGTTATTAGTATTCTTTGGACCATCGGGAGACTCGGCTGTTCAGTATTGCATCACGTTCGACGCAATGAGTGACGTTCGACGCAATGAGTGACGTTCGACCAATCCGCTGACGTGCTGGCATCTTAAAAGGTCCCGGTTTTCATGAATGAGTAGTGAGGGCTGATCAGCGTGAGCTCTCACTCACCTTTCCGCACTTTCTGTTGTCTTCTGAAAGTTATTATTTACTAGACATTTGACTTGGTTCTGCGTTAACTTCTTTTTCCTAGAATTGTTCTTATACTAGTCCTGCCCGAGCGAATATGTGCATACGTTAGAGTTGATTGCGCACAGGTGTTCTGAGATCAACGTGTTACACGCTGATGTTGAGAGACAAACGCAGTATATTACTCAGCCAGGTCTTAAGTCTCCGATTGTCTTTAGTCATTAATTTGGATTAATGTTGTCTTATTTAGATAGGTAGTTTTCTTTGTGTTAGTTAGTTAAAGGGAGAATTAGCCCTCAATTGTACTTTTGTTTTGATATTCAGCGTAGTTTATTTAAAGCGTCGTATACGCTGAAGATCTCGGTTTTGTTTCTACATTTTTCTTTGTTAGTTAGTTTAGAGGTTTGGGGTAGTAGTAGTGGGGGTTTGGTTTTGATTATTTTATTGATTTGGGCGATTCTCTTGTTTATCATTTGTGTTTAAATGTTTATTGGTTCTTTTGGAACATATTATATTTAATTTAATAAATCATGTAAGCTTCACTGCATTCTTGTTTATGGTTGTTTTTCCTGTCTGCACCTCCACAGTCACATCTTGCATAAATGTTGCGTCATCATCCCGTTTACATCTTATAAGCACGTAACAAGTCAAAATGGACAAAAATTCTATATTACGACAGTGTATACTATTACAAAACAGTGAATTTATTAAATTATCACATGGAGTCAAAATGGACAAAAATCCTAAATTACGACAGTGTATACTATTACATAAAAGTGAATTTATTCAATTATCACATGGAGTCAAAATGGACAAAAATCCTAAATTACGACTGTCTATACTATTACATAAAAGTGAATATATTCAATTATTACATGGAGTCAAAATGGACAAAAATTCTATATTTCGACAGTGTATACTATTACATAAAAGTGAATTTATTCAATTATCGAGTGGAGTCAAAATGGACAAAAATTCTATATTACGACAGTGTATACTATTACAAAACAGTGAATTTATTAAATTATCACATGGAGTCAAAATGGACAAAAATTCTAAATTACGACAGTGTATACTATTACATAAAAGTGAAATTATTCAATTATCACATGGAGTCAAAATGGACAAAAATCCTAAATTACTTTTTTGTAATAGTATACACTGTCGAAATTTTGAATTTTTGTCGATTTTGACCCCATGTGATAATTGAATTATTTCACTTTTTTGTTATAGTATACACTGTCGAAATTTAGGATTTTTGTCCATTTTGACCCCATGTGATAATTGAATAATTTCACTTTTTTGTTATAGTATACACTGTCGAAATTTAGGATTTTTGTCCATTTTGACCCCATGTGATAATTGAATAATTTCACTTTTATGTAATAGTATACACTGTCGTAATTGAGGATTTTTGTCCATTTTGACTCCATGTGATAATTGAATAATTTCACTTTTTTGTAATAGTATACACTGTCGAAATTTAGGGTTTTTGTCCATTTTGACCCCATGTGATAATTAAATAATTTCACTTTTTTGTAATAGTATACACTGTCGAAATTTAGGATTTTTGTCCATTTTGACTCCATGTGATAATTGAATAATTTCACTTTTTTGTAATTGTATACACTGTCGAAATTTAGGATTTTTGTCCATTTTGACCCCATGTGATAATTGAATAATTTCACTTTTTTGTAATAGTATACACAGTCGAAATTTAGGATTTTTGTCCATTTTGACCCCATGTGATAATTGAATAATTTCACTTTTTTGTAATAGTATGAACTGTCGAAATTTTGAATTTTTGTCCATTTTGACCCCATGTGATACTTGAATAATTTCACTTTTTTGTAATAGTATACACTGTCGTAATTTAGAATTTTTGTCCATTTTGACTCGACGTGATAATTGAATAATTTCACTTTTATGTAATAGTATACACTGTCGAAATTTAGCATTTTTGTCCATTTTGACCCCATGTGATAATTGAATAATTTCACTTTTTTGTAATAGTATACACTGTCGTAATTTAGGATTTTTGTCCATTTTGACCCCATGTGATAATTGAATAATTTCACTTTTTTGTAATAGTATACACTGTCGTAATTTAGGATTTTTGTCCATTTTGACCCCATGTGATAATTGAATAATTTCACTTTTTTGTAATAGTATACACTGTCGTAATTTAGGATTTTTGTCCATTTTGACCTCATGTGATAATTGAATAATTTCACTTTTTTGTAATAGTATACACTGTCGTAATTTAGGATTTTTGTCCATTTTGACTCCATGTGATAATTGAATAATTTCACTTTTTTGTAATAGTATACACTGTTGTAATTTAGGATTTTTGTCCATTTTCACCTCATGTGATAATTGAATAATTTCACTTTTTTGTAATAGTATACACTGTCGTAATTTAGGATTTTTGTCCATTTTGACCCCATATGATAATTGAATAATTTCACTTTTTTGTAATAGTATACACTGTCGAAATTTTGAATTTTTGTCCATTTTGACCCCATGTGATAATTGAATAATTTCACTTTTATGTAATAGTATACACTGTCGTAATTTTGAATTTTTGTCCATTTTGACCCCATGAGATAATTGAATAATTTCACTTTTTTGTAATAGTATACAGTCGTAATTTAAAACTTTTGTCGATTTTGACCCCATGTGATAATTGAATTATTTCACTTTTTTGTAATAGTATACACTGTCGAAATTTTGAATTTTTGTCCATTTTGACCCCATGTGATACTTGAATAATTTCACTTTTTTGTAATAGTATACACTGTCGTAATTTAAAATTTTTGTTGATTTTGACCCCATGTGATAATTGAATTATTTCACTTTTTTGTAGTAGTATACACTGTCGTAATTTAGGATTTTCGTCCATTTTGACCCCATGTGATAATTGAATAATTTCACTTTTTTGTAATAGTATACACTGTCGTAATTTAGAATTTTTGTCCATTTTGACCCCATGTGATAATTGAATAATTTCACTTTTTTGTAATAGTATACACTGTCGTAATTTAGGATTTTTGTCCATTTTGACCCCATGTGATAATTGAATAATTTCACTTTTTTGTAATAGTATACACTGTCGAAATTTAGGATTTTTGTCCATTTTGACCCCATGTGATAATTGAATAGTTTCACTTTTTTGTAATAGTATACACTGTCGTAATTTAGGATTTTTGTCCATTTTGACCCCATGTGATAATTGAATAATTTCACTTTTTTGTAATAGTATACACTGTCGAAATTTAGGATTTTTGTCCATTTTGACCCCATGTGATAATTGAATAATTTCACTTTTTTGTAGTAGTAGACACTGTCGTAATTTTGGATTTTTGTCCATTTTGACTCCATGTGATAGTTGAATAATTTCACTTTCATGTAATAGTATACACTGTCGTAATTTAGGATTTTTGTCCATTTTGACCACATGTGATAATTGAATAAATTCACTTTTTTGGAATAGTATACACTGTCGTAATTTTGGATTTTTGTCCATTTTGACCCCATGTGATAATTGAATAATTTCACTTTCATGTAATAGTATACACTGTCGTAATTTAGGATTTTTGTCCATTTTGACCCCATGTGATAATTGAATAATTTCACTTTCATGTAATAGTTGACACTGTCGTAATTTTGGATTTTTGTCCATTTTGACTCCATTTTGACTTGTAATAGTATACACTGTCGTAATTTTGGATTTTTGTCCATTTTGACCCCATGTGATAATTGAATAATTTCACTTTTTTGTAATAGTATACACTGTCGTAATTTAGAATTTTTGTCCATTTTGACCCCATGTGATAATTGAATAATTTCACTTTCTTGTAATAGTACACTGTCATAATTTAGGATTTTTGTCCATTTTGACCCAATGTGATAATTGAATAAATTCACTTTTTTGTAATAGTATACACTGTCGTAATTTTGGATTTTTGTCCATTTTGACCCCATGTGATAATTGAATAATTTCACTTTCATGTAATAGTATACACTGTCGTAATTTAGGATTTTTGTCCATTTTGACCCCATGGGATAATTGAATAATTTCACTTTCATGTAATAGTAGACACTGTCGTAATTTTGGATTTTTGTCCATTTTGACTCCATGTGCTAATTGAATAATTTCACTTTCATGTAATAGTGTACACTGTCGTAATTTAGGATTTTTGTCCATTTTGACCCCATGTGATAATTGAATAATTTCACTTTCTTGTAATAGTAGACACTGTCGAAATTTAGGATTTTTGTCCATTTTGACCCCATGTGATAATTGAATAATTTCACTTTTTTGTAATAGTATACACTGTCGAAATTTAGGATTTTTGTCCATTTTGACCCCATGTGATAATTGAATAATTTCACTTTTTTGTAATAGTATACACTGTCGAAATTTAGGATTTTTGTCCATTTTGACCCCATGTGATAATTGAATAGTTTCACTTTTTTGTAATAGTATACACTGTCGTAATTTAGGATTTTTGTCCATTTTGACCCCATGTGATAATTGAATAATTTCACTTTTTTGTAATAGTATACACTGTCGAAATTTAGGATTTTTGTCCATTTTGACCCCATGTGATAATTGAATAATTTCACTTTTTTGTAGTAGTAGACACTGTCGTAATTTTGGATTTTTGTCCATTTTGACTCCATGTGATAGTTGAATAATTTCACTTTCATGTAATAGTATACACTGTCGTAATTTAGGATTTTTGTCCATTTTGACCACATGTGATAATTGAATAAATTCACTTTTTTGGAATAGTATACACTGTCGTAATTTTGGATTTTTGTCCATTTTGACCCCATGTGATAATTGAATAATTTCACTTTCATGTAATAGTATACACTGTCGTAATTTAGGATTTTTGTCCATTTTGACCCCATGTGATAATTGAATAATTTCACTTTCATGTAATAGTTAACACTGTCGTAATTTTGGATTTTTGTCCATTTTGACTCCATTTTGACTTGTAATAGTATACACTGTCGTAATTTTGGATTTTTGTCCATTTTGACCCCATGTGATAATTGAATAATTTCACTTTTTTGTAATAGTATACACTGTCGTAATTTAGAATTTTTGTCCATTTTGACCCCATGTGATAATTGAATAATTTCACTTTCTTGTAATAGTACACTGTCATAATTTAGGATTTTTGTCCATTTTGACCCAATGTGATAATTGAATAAATTCACTTTTTTGTAATAGTATACACTGTCGTAATTTTGGATTTTTGTCCATTTTGACCCCATGTGATAATTGAATAATTTCACTTTCATGTAATAGTATACACTGTCGTAATTTAGGATTTTTGTCCATTTTGACCCCATGGGATAATTGAATAATTTCACTTTCATGTAATAGTAGACACTGTCGTAATTTTGGATTTTTGTCCATTTTGACTCCATGTGCTAATTGAATAATTTCACTTTCATGTAATAGTGTACACTGTCGTAATTTAGGATTTTTGTCCATTTTGACCCCATGTGATAATTGAATAATTTCACTTTCTTGTAATAGTAGACACTGTCGAAATTTAGGATTTTTGTCCATTTTGACCCCATGTGATAATTGAATAATTTCACTTTTTTGTAATAGTATACACTGTCGAAATTTAGGATTTTTGTCCATTTTGACCCCATGTGATAATTGAATAATTTCACTTTTTTGTAATAGTATACACTGTCGAAATTTAGGATTTTTGTCCATTTTGACCCCATGTGATAATTGAATAGTTTCACTTTTTTGTAATAGTATACACTGTCGTAATTTAGGATTTTTGTCCATTTTGACCCCATGTGATAATTGAATAATTTCACTTTTTTGTAATAGTATACACTGTCGAAATTTAGGATTTTTGTCCATTTTGACCCCATGTGATAATTGAATAATTTCACTTTTTTGTAGTAGTAGACACTGTCGTAATTTTGGATTTTTGTCCATTTTGACTCCATGTGATAGTTGAATAATTTCACTTTCATGTAATAGTATACACTGTCGTAATTTAGGATTTTTGTCCATTTTGACCACATGTGATAATTGAATAAATTCACTTTTTTGGAATAGTATACACTGTCGTAATTTTGGATTTTTGTCCATTTTGACCCCATGTGATAATTGAATAATTTCACTTTCATGTAATAGTATACACTGTCGTAATTTAGGATTTTTGTCCATTTTGACCCCATGTGATAATTGAATAATTTCACTTTCATGTAATAGTTGACACTGTCGTAATTTTGGATTTTTGTCCATTTTGACTCCATTTTGACTTGTAATAGTATACACTGTCGTAATTTTGGATTTTTGTCCATTTTGACCCCATGTGATAATTGAATAATTTCACTTTTTTGTAAGGTATACACTGTCGTAATTTAGAATTTTTGTCCATTTTGACCCCATGTGATAATTGAATAATTTCACTTTCTTGTAATAGTACACTGTCATAATTTAGGATTTTTGTCCAATTTGACCCAATGTGATAATTGAATAAATTCACTTTTTTGTAATAGTATACACTGTCGTAATTTTGGATTTTTGTCCATTTTGACCCCATGTGATAATTGAATAATTTCACTTTCATGTAATAGTATACACTGTCGTAATTTAGGATTTTTGTCCATTTTGACCCCATGGGATAATTGAATAATTTCACTTTCATGTAATAGTAGACACTGTCGTAATTTTGGATTTTTGTCCATTTTGACTCCATGTGCTAATTGAATAATTTCACTTTCATGTAATAGTGTACACTGTCGTAATTTAGGATTTTTGTCCATTTTGACCCCATGTGATAATTGAATAATTTCACTTTCTTGTAATAGTAGACACTGTCGAAATTTAGGATTTTTGTCCATTTTGACCCCATGTGATAATTGAATAATTTCACTTTTTTGTAATAGTATACACTGTCGAAATTTAGGATTTTTGTCCATTTTGACCCCATGTGATAATTGAATAATTTCACTTTTTTGTAATAGTATACACTGTCGAAATTTAGGATTTTTGTCCATTTTGACCCCATGTGATAATTGAATAATTTCACTTTTTTGTAATAGTATACACTGTCAAAATTTAGGATTTTTGTCCATTTTGACCCCATGTGATAATTGAATAATTTCACTTTTTTGTAATAGTATACACTGTCGTAATTTAGGATTTTTGTCCATTTTGACCCCATGTGATAATTGAATAATTTCACTTTTATGTAATAGTATACACTGTCGAAATATAGGATTTTTGTCCATTTTGACCCCATGTGATAATTGAATAATTTCACTTTTTTGTAATAGTATACACTGTCGAAATTTAGGATTTTTGTCCATTTTGACCCCATGTGATAATTGAATAATTTCAATTTTTTGTAATAGTATACACTGTCGAATCTTAGGATTTTTGTCCATTTTGACCCCATGTGATAATTGAATAATTTCACTTTTTTGTAATAGTATACACTGTCGAAATTTAGAATTTTTGTCCATTTTGACTCCATGTGATAGTTGAATAATTTCACTTTCATGTAATAGTATACACTGTCGTAATTTAGGATTTTTGTCCATTTTGACTCCATGTGATAATTGAATAATTTCACTTTTTTGAAATAGTATACACTGTCGTAATTTAGGATTTTTGTCCATTTTGACCCCATGTGATAATTGAATAAATTCACTTTTTTGCAATAGTATACACTGTCGTAATTTTGGATTTTTGTCCATTTTGACCCCATGTGATAATTGAATAATTTCACTTTCATGTAATAGTATACACTGTCGTAATTTAGGATTTTTGTCCATTTTGACCCCATGTGATAATTGAATAATTTCACTTTCATGTAATAGTAGACACTGTCGTAATTTTGGATTTTTGTCCATTTTGACTCCATGTGCTAATTGAATAATTTCACTTTCATGTAATAGTTTACACTGTCGTAATTTAGGATTTTTGTCCATTTTGACCCCATGTGATAATTGAATAATTTCACTTTTTTGTAATAGTATACACTGTCGAAATTTAGGATTTTTGTCCATTTTGACCCCATGTGATAATTGAATAATTTCACTTTTTTGTAATAGTATACACTGTCGTAATTTAGAATTTTTGTCCATTTTGACCCCATGTGATAATTGAATAATTTAACTTTCTTGTAATAGTACACTGTCGTAATTTAGGATTTTTGTCCATTTTGACTCCATGTGATAATTGAATCATTTCACTTTTATGTAATAGTATACACTGTCGAAATTTAGGATTTTTGTCCATTTTGACCCCATGTGATAATTGAATAATTTCACTTTTTTGTAATAGTATACACTGTCGTAATTTAGAATTTTTGTCCATTTTGACCCCATGTGATAATTGAATAATTTCACTTTTATGTAATAGTATACACTGTCGTAATTTAGGATTTTTGTCCATTTTGACCCCATGTGATAATTGAATAATTTCACTTTTTTGTAATAGTATACACTGTCGTAATTTAGGATTTTTGTCCATTTTGACCCCATGTGATAATTGAATAATTTCACTTTTTTGTAATAGTATACACTGTCGAAATTTAGGATTTTTGTCCATTTTGACCCCATGTGATAATTGAATAGTTTCACTTTTTTGTAATAGTATACACTGTCGTAATTTAGGATTTTTGTCCATTTTGACCCCATGTGATAATTGAATAATTTCACTTTTTTGTAATAGTATACACTGTCGAAATTTAGGATTTTTGTCCATTTTGACCCCATGTGATAATTGAATAATTTCACTTTTTTGTAGTAGTAGACACTGTCGTAATTTTGGATTTTTGTCCATTTTGACTCCATGTGATAGTTGAATAATTTCACTTTCATGTAATAGTATACACTGTCGTAATTTAGGATTTTTGTCCATTTTGACCACATGTGATAATTGAATAAATTCACTTTTTTGGAATAGTATACACTGTCGTAATTTTGGATTTTTGTCCATTTTGACCCCATGTGATAATTGAATAATTTCACTTTCATGTAATAGTATACACTGTCGTAATTTAGGATTTTTGTCCATTTTGACCCCATGTGATAATTGAATAATTTCACTTTCATGTAATAGTTGACACTGTCGTAATTTTGGATTTTTGTCCATTTTGACTCCATTTTGACTTGTAATAGTATACACTGTCGTAATTTTGGATTTTTGTCCATTTTGACCCCATGTGATAATTGAATAATTTCACTTTTTTGTAATAGTATACACTGTCGTAATTTAGAATTTTTGTCCATTTTGACCCCATGTGATAATTGAATAATTTCACTTTCTTGTAATAGTACACTGTCATAATTTAGGATTTTTGTCCATTTTGACCCAATGTGATAATTGAATAAATTCACTTTTTTGTAATAGTATACACTGTCGTATTTTTGGATTTTTGTCCATTTTGACCCCATGTGATAATTGAATAATTTCACTTTCATGTAATAGTATACACTGTCGTAATTTAGGATTTTTGTCCATTTTGACCCCATGGGATAATTGAATAATTTCACTTTCATGTAATAGTAGACACTGTCGTAATTTTGGATTTTTGTCCATTTTGACTCCATGTGCTAATTGAATAATTTCACTTTCATGTAATAGTGTACACTGTCGTAATTTAGGATTTTTGTCCATTTTGACCCCATGTGATAATTGAATAATTTCACTTTCTTGTAATAGTAGACACTGTCGAAATTTAGGATTTTTGTCCATTTTGACCCCATGTGATAATTGAATAATTTCACTTTTTTGTAATAGTATACACTGTCGAAATTTAGGATTTTTGTCCATTTTGACCCCATGTGATAATTGAATAATTTCACTTTTTTGTAATAGTATACACTGTCGAAATTTAGGATTTTTGTCCATTTTGACCCCATGTGATAATTGAATAATTTCACTTTTTTGTAATAGTATACACTGTCGAAATATAGGATTTTTGTCCATTTTGACCCCATGTGATAATTGAATAATTTCACTTTTTTGTAATAGTTTACACTGTCGAAATTTAGAATTTTTGTCCATTTTGACCCCATGTGATAATTGAATAATTTCACTTTTTTGTAATAGTATACACTGTCGAATCTTAGGATTTTTGTCCATTTTGACCCCATGTGATAATTGAATAAATTCACTTTTTTGGAATAGTATACACTGTCGTAATTTAGGATTTTTGTCCATTTTGACCCCATGTGATAATTGAATAATTTCACTTTTTTTGTAATAGTATACACTGTCAAAATTTAGGATTTTTGTCCATTTTGACCCCATGTGATAATTGAATAATTTCACTTTTTTGTAATAGTATACACTGTCGTAATTTAGGATTTTTGTCCATTTTGACCCCATGTGATAATTGAATAATTTCACTTTTATGTAATAGTATACACTGTCGTAATTTAGGATTTTTGTCCATTTTGACCCCATGTGATAATTGAATAATTTCACTTTTTTGTAATAGTATACACTGTCGTAATTTAGGATTTTTGTCCATTTTGACCCCATGTGATAATTGAATAAATTCACTTTTTTGGAATAGTATACACTGTCGTAATTTAGGATTTTTGTCCATTTTGACCCCATGTGATAATTGAATAATTTCACTTTTTTTGTAATAGTATACACTGTCAAAATTTAGGATTTTTGTCCATTTTGACCCCATGTGATAATTGAATAATTTCACTTTTTTGTAATAGTATACACTGTCGTAATTTAGGATTTTTGTCCATTTTGACCCCATGTGATAATTGAATAATTTCACTTTTATGTAATAGTATACACTGTCGAAATATAGGATTTTTGTCCATTTTGACCCCATGTGATAATTGAATAATTTCACTTTTTTGTAATAGTATACACTGTCGAAATTTAGGATTTTTGTCCATTTTGACCCCATGTGATAATTGAATAATTTAAATTTTTTGTAATAGTATACACTGTCGAATCTTAGGATTTTTGTCCATTTTGACCCCATGTGATAATTGAATAATTTCACTTTTTTGTAATAGTATACACTGTCGAAATTTAGAATTTTTGTCCATTTTGACTCCATGTGATAGTTGAATAATTTCACTTTCATGTAATAGTATACACTGTCGTAATTTAGGATTTTTGTCCATTTTGACTCCATGTGATAATTGAATAATTTCACTTTTTTGAAATAGTATACACTGTCGTAATTTAGGATTTTTGTCCATTTTGACCCCATGTGATAATTGAATAAATTCACTTTTTTGGAATAGTATACACTGTCGTAATTTTGGATTTTTGTCCATTTTGACCCCATGTGATAATTGAATAATTTCACTTTCATGTAATAGTATACACTGTCGTAATTTAGGATTTTTGTCCATTTTGACCCCATGTGATAATTGAATAATTTCACTTTCATGTAATAGTAGACACTGTCGTAATTTTGGATTTTTGTCCATTTTGACTCCATGTGCTAATTGAATAATTTCACTTTCATGTAATAGTTTACACTGTCGTAATTTAGGATTTTTGTCCATTTTGACCCCATGTGATAATTGAATAATTTCACTTTTTTGTAATAGTATACACTGTCGAAATTTAGGATTTTTGTCCATTTTGACCCCATGTGATAATTGAATAATTTCACTTTTTTGTAATAGTATACACTGTCGTAATTTAGAATTTTTGTCCATTTTGACCCCATGTGATAATTGAATAATTTCACTTTCTTGTAATAGTACACTGTCGTAATTTAGGATTTTTGTCCATTTTGACTCCATGTGATAATTGAATCATTTCACTTTTATGTAATAGTATACACTGTCAAAATTTAGGATTTTTGTCCATTTTGACCCCATGTGATAATTGAATAATTTCACTTTTTTGTAATAGTATACACTGTCGTAATTTAGAATTTTTGTCCATTTTGACCCCATGTGATAATTGAATAATTTCACTTTTATGTAATAGTATACACTGTCGTAATTTAGGATTTTTGTCCATTTTGACCCCATGTGATAATTGAATAATTTCACTTTTTTGTAATAGTATACACTGTCGAAATTTAGGATTTTTGTCCATTTTGACCCCATGTGATAATTGAATAATTTCATTTTTTTGTAATAGTATACACTGTCGAAATTTAGGATTTTTGTCCATTTTGACCCCATGTGATAATTGAATAATTTTACTTTTTTGTAATAGTATACACTGTCGAAATTTAGGATTTTTGTCCATTTTGACCCCATGTGATAATTGAATAATTTCACTTTTTTGTAATAGTATACACTGTCGAAATTTAGGATTTTTGTCCATTTTGACCCCATGTGATAATTGAATAATTTCACTTTTTTGTAATAGTATACACTGTCGAAATTTAGGATTTTTGTCCATTTTGACCCCATGTGATAATTGAATAATTTCACTTTTTTGTAATAGTATACACTGTCGTAATTTAGAATTTTTGTCCATTTTGACTCGACGTGATAATTGAATAATTTCACTTTTTTGTAATAGTATACACTGTCGTAATTTAGGTTTTTGACCATTTTGACTCGACGTGATAATTGAATAATTTCACTTTTTTGTAATAGTATACACTGTCGAAATTTAGGATTTTTGTCCATTTTGACTCGACGTGATAATTGAATAATTTCACTTTTTTGTAATAGTATACACTGTCGTAATTTAGGATTTTTGTCCATTTTGACCCCATGTGATAATTGAATAAATTCACTTTTTTGGAATAGTATACACTGTCGTAATTTAGGATTTTTGTCCATTTTGACCCCATGTGATAATTGAATAATTTCACTTTTTTGTAATAGTATACACTGTCAAAATTTAGGATTTTTGTCCAATTTGACCCCATGTGATAATTGAATAATTTCACTTTTTTGTAATAGTATACACTGTCGTAATTTAGGATTTTTGTCCATTTTGACCCCATGTGATAATTGAATAATTTCACTTTTATAAAATAGTATACACTGTCGAAATATAGGATTTTTGTCCATTTTGACCCCATGTGATAATTGAATAATTTCACTTTTTTGTAATAGTATACACTGTCGAAATTTAGGATTTTTGTCCATTTTGACCCCATGTGATAATTGAATAATTTCAATTTTTTGTAATAGTATACACTGTCGAATCTTAGGATTTTTGTCCATTTTGACCCCATGTGATAATTGAATAATTTCACTTTTTTGTAATAGTATACACTGTCGAAATTTAGAATTTTTGTCCATTTTGACCCCATTTGATAATTGAATAATTTCACTTTTTGTAATAGTATACACTGTCGAAATTTAGAATTTTTGTCCATTTTGACCCCATGTGATACTTGAATAATTTCACTTTTTTGTAATAGTATACACTGTCGTAATTTAGAATTTTTGTCCATTTTGACTCGACGTGATAATTGAATAATTTCACTTTTATGTAATAGTATACACTGTCGAAATTTAGCATTTTTGTCCATTTTGACCCCATGTGATAATTGAATAATTTCACTTTTTTGTAATAGTATACACCATCGTAATTTAGGATTTTTGTTCATTTTGACCCCATGTGATAATTGAATAATTTCACTTTTTTGTAATAGTATACACCGTCGTAATTTAGGATTTTTGTCCATTTTGACCCCATGTGATAATTGAATAATTTCACTTTTTTGTAATAGTATACACCGTCGTAATTTAGGATTTTTGTCCATTTTGACCCCATGTGATAATTGAATAATTTCACTTTTTTGTAATAGTATACACTGTCGTAATTTAGGATTTTTGTCCATTTTGACCCCATGTGATAATTGAATAATTTCACTTTTTTGTAATATTATACACTGTCGAAATTTAGGATTTTTGTCCATTTTGACCCCATGTGATAATTGAATAATTTCACTTTTTTGTAATAGTATACACTGTCGAAATTTAGGATTTTTGTCCATTTTGACCCCATGTGATAATTGAATAATTTCACTTTTTTGTAATAGTATACACTGTCGTAATTTAGAATTTTTGTCCATTTTGACTCGACGTGATAATTGAATAATTTCACTTTTTTGTAATAGTATACACTGTCGTAATTTAGGTTTTTGACCATTTTGACTCGACGTGATAATTGAATAATTTCACTTTTTTGTAATAGTATACACTGTCGTAATTTAGGATTTTTGTCCATTTTGACTCGACGTGATAATTGAATAATTTCACTTTTTTGTAATAGTATACACTGTCGTAATTTAGGATTTTTGTCCATTTTGACCCCATGTGATAATTGAATAATTTCACTTTTTTGTAATAGTATACACTGTCGTAATTTAGGATTTTTGTCCATTTTGACCCCATGTGATAATTGAATAAATTCACTTTTTTGTAATAGTATACACTGTCGTAATTTAGGATTTTTGTCCATTTTGACCCCATGTGATAATTGAATAATTTCACTTTTTTTGTAATAGTATACACTGTCAAAATTTAGGATTTTTGTCCAATTTGACCCCATGTGATAATTGAATAATTTCACTTTTTTGTAATAGTATACACTGTCGTAATTTAGGATTTTTGTCCATTTTGACCCCATGTGATAATTGAATAATTTCACTTTTATAAAATAGTATACACTGTCGAAATATAGGATTTTTGTCCATTTTGACCCCATGTGATAATTGAATAATTTCACTTTTTTGTAATAGTATACACTGTCGAAATTTAGGATTTTTGTCCATTTTGACCCCATGTGATAATTGAATAATTTCAATTTTTTGTAATAGTATACACTGTCGAATCTTAGGATTTTTGTCCATTTTGACCCCATGTGATAATTGAATAATTTCACTTTTTTGTAATAGTATACACTGTCGAAATTTAGAATTTTTGTCCATTTTGACCCCATTTGATAATTGAATAATTTCACTTTTTGTAATAGTATACACTGTCGAAATTTAGAATTTTTGTCCATTTTGACCCCATGTGATACTTGAATAATTTCACTTTTTTGTAATAGTATACACTGTCGTAATTTAGAATTTTTGTCCATTTTGACTCGACGTGATAATTGAATAATTTCACTTTTATGTAATAGTATACACTGTCGAAATTTAGCATTTTTGTCCATTTTGACCCCATGTGATAATTGAATAATTTCACTTTTTTGTAATAGTATACACTGTCGAAATTTAGGATTTTTGTCCATTTTGACCCCATGTGATAATTAAATAATTTCAATTTTTTGTAATAGTATACACTGTCGAATCTTAGGATTTTTGTCCATTTTGACCCCATGTGATAATTGAATAATTTCACTTTTTTTGTAATAGTATACACTGTCGAAATTTAGAATTTTTGTCCATTTTGACTCCATGTGATAGTTGAATAATTTCACTTTCATGTAATAGTATACACTGTCGTAATTTAGGATTTTTGTCCATTTTGACTCCATGTGATAATTGAATAATTTCACTTTTTTGAAATAGTATACACTGTCGTAATTTAGGATTTTTGTCCATTTTGACCCCATGTGATAATTGAATAAATTCACTTTTTTGGAATAGTATACACTGTCGTAATTTTGGATTTTTGTCCATTTTGACCCCATGTGATAATTGAATAATTTCACTTTCATGTAATAGTATACACTGTCGTAATTTAGGATTTTTGTCCATTTTGACCCCATGTGATAATTGAATAATTTCACTTTCATGTAATAGTTTACACTGTCGTAATTTAGGATTTTTGTCCATTTTGACCCCATGTGATAATTGAATAATTTCACTTTCATGTAATAGTTTACACTGTCGTAATTTAGGATTTTTGTCCATTTTGACTCCATGTGATAATTGAATAATTTCACTTTTTTGAAATAGTATACACTGTCGTAATTTAGGATTTTTGTCCATTTTGACCCCATGTGATAATTGAATAAATTCACTTTTTTGTAATAGTAGACACTGTTGTAATTTTGGATTTTTGTCCATTTTGACTCCATGTGCTAATTGAATAATTTCACTTTCATGTAATAGTTTACACTGTCGTAATTTAGGATTTTTGTCCATTTTGACCCCATGTGATAATTGAATAATTTCACTTTTTTGTAATAGTATACACTGTCGAAATTTAGGATTTTTGTCCATTTTGACCCCATGTGATAATTGAATAATTTCACTTTTTTGTAATAGTATACACTGTCGTAATTTAGAATTTTTGTCCATTTTGACCCCATGTGATAATTGAATAATTTCACTTTCTTGTAATAGTACACTGTCGTAATTTAGGATTTTTGTCCATTTTGACTCCATGTGATAATTGAATCATTTCACTTTTATGTAATAGTATACACTGTCGAAATTTAGGATTTTTGTCCATTTTGACCCCATGTGATAATTGAATAATTTCACTTTTTTGTAATAGTATACACTGTCGTAATTTAAAATTTTTGTCGATTTTGACCCCATGTGATAATTGAATTATTTCACTTTTTTGTAATAGTATACACTGTCGTAATTTAGGATTTTTGTCCATTTTGACCCCATGTGATAATTGAATAATTTCACTTTTTTGTAATAGTATACACTGTCGAAATTTAGGATTTTTGTCCATTTTGACCCCATGTGATAATTGAATAATTTCACTTTTTTGTAATAGTATACACTGTCGAAATTTAGGATTTTTGTCCATTTTGACCCCATGTGATAATTGAATAATTTCACTTTTATGTAATAGTATACACTGTCGAAATTTAGAATTTTTGTCCATTTTGACCCCATTTGATAATTGAATAATTTCACTTTTTTGTAATAGTATACACCGTCGAAATTTAGGATTTTTGTCCATTTTGACACCATTTGATAATTGAATAATTTCACTTTTTTTGTAATAGTATACACCGTCGACATTTAGGATTTTTGTCCATTTTGACCCCATGTGATAATTGAATAATTTCACTTTTTTGTAATAGTATACACCGTCGAAATTTAGGATTTTTGTCCATTTTGACCCCATGTGATACTTGAATAATTTCACTTTTTTGTAATAGTATACACTGTCGAAATTTAGAATTTTTGTCCATTTTAAACCCATGTGATAATTGAATAATTTCAATTTTTTGTAATAGTATACACTGTCGAAATTTAGGATTTTTGTCCATTTTAAACCCATGTGATAATTGAATAATTTCAATTTTTTGTAATAGTATACACTGTCGAAATTTAGGATTTTTGTCCATTTTGACCCCATGTGATAATTGAATAATTTCACTTTTTTGTAATAGTATACACTGTCGAAATTTAGGATTTTTGTCCATTTTGACCCCATGTGATAATTGAATAATTTCCCTTTTATGTAAAAGTATACACTGTCGAAATATAGAATTTTTGTCCATTTTGACCCCATGTGATAATTGAATAATTTCACTTTTTTGAAATAGTATACACTGTCGTAATTTAGGATTTTTGTCCATTTTGACCCCATGTGATAATTGAATAATTTCACTTTTTTGTAATAGTACACACTGTCGTAATTTAGGATTTTTGTCCATTTTGACCCCATGTGATAATTGAATAATTTCACTTTTTTGTAATAGTATAAACTGTCGAAATTTAGGATTTTTGTCCATTTTGACCCCATGTGATACTTGAATAATTTCACTTTTTTGTAATAGTATACACTGTCGTAATTTAAAATTTTTGTCGATTTTGACCCCATGTGATAATTGAATTATTTCACTTTTTTGTAATAGTATACACTGTCGTAATTTAGGATTTTTGTCCATTTTGACCCCATGTGATAATTGAATAATTTCACTTTTTTGTAATAGTATACACTGTCGTAATTTAGAATTTTTGTCCATTTTGACCCCATGTGATAATTGAATAATTTCACTTTTATGTAATAGTATACACTGTCGTAATTTAGGATTTTTGTCCATTTTGACCCCATGTGATAATTGAATAATTTCACTTTTTTGTAATAGTATACACTGTCGTAATTTAGGATTTTTGTCCATTTTGACCCCATGTGATAATTGAATAATTTCACTTTTTTGTAATAGTATACACTGTCTTAATTTAGAATTTTTGTCCATTTTGACCCCATGTGAAAATTGAATAATTTCACTTTTTTGTAATAGTATACACTGTCGTAATTTAGGATTTTTGTCCATTTTGACCCCATGTGATAATTGAATAATTTCACTTTTTTGTAACAGTATACACTGTCGAAATTTAGGATTTTTGTCCATTTTGACCCCATGTGATAATTGAATAATTTCACTTTTTTGTAATAGTATACACTGTCGTAATTTAGGATTTTTGTCCATTTTGACCGCATGTGATAATTGAATAATTTCACTTTTTTGTAATAGTATACACTGTCGTAATTTAGGATTTTGTCCATTTTGACCCCATGTGATAATTGAATAATTTCACTTTTTTGTAATAGAATACACTGTCGTAATTTAGGATTTTGTCCATTTTGACCTCATGTGATAATTGAATAATTTCACTTTTATGTAATAGTATACACTGTCGAAATATAGGATTTTTGTCCATTTTGACCCCATGTGATAATTGAATAATTTCACTATTTTGAAATAGTATACACTGTCATAATTTAGAATTTTTGTCCATTTTGACTCCATGTGATAATTGAATAATTTCACTTTTTTTTAATAGTATACACTGTCGTAATTTAGGATTTTGTCCATTTTGACCCCATGTGATAATTGAATAATTTCACTTTTATGTAATAGTATACACTGTCGAAATATAGGATTTTTGTCCATTTTGACCCCATGTGATAATTGAATAATTTCACTTTTTTGTAATAGTATACACTGTCGAAATTTAGAATTTTTGTCCATTTTAAACCCATGTGATAATTGAATAATTTAAATTTTTTGTAATAATATACACTGTCGAAATTTAGAATTTTTGTCCATTTTAAACCCATGTGATAATTGAATTATTTCACTTTTTTGTAATAGTATACACTGTCGTAATTTAGGATTTTTGTCCATTTTGACCCCATGTGATAATTGAATAATTTCACTTTTTTGTAATAGTATACACTGTCGTAATTTAGAATTTTTGTCCATTTTGACCCCATGTGATAATTGAATAATTTCACTTTTATGTAATAGTATACACTGTCGTAATTTAGGATTTTTGTCCATTTTGACCCCATGTGATAATTGAATAATTTCACTTTTTTGTAATAGTATACACTGTCGTAATTTAGGATTTTTGTCCATTTTGACCCCATGTGATAATTGAATAATTTCACTTTTTTGTAATAGTATACACTGTCTTAATTTAGAATTTTTGTCCATTTTGACCCCATGTGAAAATTGAATAATTTCACTTTTTTGTAATAGTATACACTGTCGTAATTTAGGATTTTTGTCCATTTTGACCCCATGTGATAATTGAATAATTTCACTTTTTTGTAATAGTATACACTGTCGAAATTTAGGATTTTTGTCCATTTTGACCCCATGTGATAATTGAATAATTTCACTTTTTTGTAATAGTATACACTGTCGTAATTTAGGATTTTTGTCCATTTTGACCCCATGTGATAATTGAATAATTTCACTTTTTTGTAATAGTATACACTGTCGAAATTTAGGATTTTTGTCCATTTTGACCCCATGTGATAATTGAATAATTTCACTTTTTTGTAATAGAATACACTGTCGTAATTTAGGATTTTGTCCATTTTGACCTCATGTGATAATTGAATAATTTCACTTTTATGTAATAGTATACACTGTCGAAATATAGGATTTTTGTCCATTTTGACCCCATGTGATAATTGAATAATTTCACTTTTATGTAATAGTATACACTGTCGAAATATAGGATTTTTGTCCATTTTGACCCCATGTGATAATTGAATAATTTCACTATTTTGAAATAGTATACACTGTCATAATTTAGAATTTTTGTCCATTTTGACTCCATGTGATAATTGAATAATTTCACTTTTTTTTAATAGTATACACTGTCGTAATTTAGGATTTTGTCCATTTTGACCCCATGTGATAATTGAATAATTTCACTTTTATGTAATAGTATACACTGTCGAAATATAGGATTTTTGTCCATTTTGACCCCATGTGATAATTGAATAATTTCACTTTTTTGTAATAGTATACACTGTCGAAATTTAGGATTTTTGTCCATTTTGACCCCATGTGATAATTGAATAATTTCACTTTTTTGTAATAGTATACACTGTCATAATTTAGAATTTTGTCCATTTTGACCCCGTGATAATTGAATAATTTCACTTTTTTGTAATAGTATACACTGTCGAAATTTAGAATTTTTGTCCATTTTAAACCCATGTGATAATTGAATAATTTAAATTTTTTGTAATAGTATACACTGTCGAAATTTAGAATTTTTGTCCATTTTAAACCCATGTGATAATTGAATAATTTCAATTTTTTGTAATAGTATACACTGTCGAAATTTAGGATTTTTGTCCATTTTGACCCCATGTGATAATTGAATAATTTCACTTTTTTGTAATAGTATACACTGTCGAAATTTAGGATTTTTGTCCATTTTGACCCCATGTGATAATTGAATAATTTCCCTTTTTTGTAATAGTATACACTGTCGAAATATAGAATTTTTGTCCATTTTGACCCCATGTGATAATTGAATAATTTCACTTTTTTGAAATAGTATACACTGTCGAAATTTAGGATTTTTGTCCATTTTGACCCCATGTGATAATTGAATAAATTCACTTTTTTGTAATAGTATACACCATCGTAATTTAGGATTTTTGTTCATTTTGACCCCATGTGATAATTGAATAATTTCACTTTTTTGTAATAGTATACACTGTCGTAATTTAGGATTTTTGTCCATTTTGACTCGACGTGATAATTGAATAATTTCACTTTTATGTAATAGTATACACTGTCGAAATTTAGCATTTTTGTCCATTTTGACCCCATGTGATAATTGAATAATTTCACTTTTTTGTAATAGTATACACCATCGTAATTTAGGATTTTTGTTCATTTTGACCCCATGTGATAATTGAATAATTTCACTTTTTTGTAATAGTATACACCGTCGTAATTTAGGATTTTTGTCCATTTTGACCCCATGTGATATTTGAATAATTTCACTTTTTTGTAATAGTATGCACTGTCGTAATTTAGGATTTTTGTCCATTTTGACCCCATGTGATAATTGAATAATTTCACTTTTTTGTAATAGTATACACTGTCGTAATTTAGGATTTTTGTCCATTTTGACCCCATGTGATAATTGAATAATTTCACTTTTTTGTAATAGTATACACTGTCGTAATTTAGGATTTTTGTCCATTTTGACCCCATGTGATAATTGAATAATTTCACTTTTTTGTAATAGTATACACTGTCGTAATTTAGGATTTTTGTCCATTTTGACCCCATGTGATAATTGAATAATTTCACTTTTTTGTAATAGTATACACTGTCGAAATTTAGGATTTTTGTCCATTTTGACCCCATGTGATAATTGAATAATTTCACTTTTTTGTAATAGTATACACTGTCGTAATTTAGGATTTTTGTCCATTTTGACCCCATGTGATAATTGAATAATTTCACTTTTTTGTAATAGTATACACTGTCGTAATTTAGGATTTTTGTCCATTTTGACCACATGTGATAATTGAATAATTTCACTTTTTTGTAATAGTATACACTGTCGTAATTTAGAATTTTTGTCCATTTTGACTCCATGTGATAATTGAATAATTTCACTTTTTTGTAATAGTATACACTGTCGTAATTTAGAATTTTTGGCCATTTTGACCCCATGTGATAATTGAATAATTTCACTTTTTTGTAATAGTATACACTGTCGAATCTTAGGATTTTTGTCCATTTTGACCCCATGTGATAATTGAATAATTTCACTTTTTTGTAATAGTATACACTGTCGTAATTTAGGATTTTTGTCCATTTTGACCCCATGTGATAATTGAATAATTTCACTTTTTTGTAATAGTATACACTGTCGTAATTTAGGATTTTTGTCCATTTTGACCCCATGTGATAATTGAATAATTTCACTTTTTTGTAATAGTATACACTGTCGTAATTTAGGATTTTTGTCCATTTTGACCCCATGTGATAATTGAATAATTTCACTTTTTTGTAATAGTATACACTGTCGTAATTTAGAATTTTTGTCCATTTTGACTCCATGTGATAATTGAATAATTTCACTTTTATGTAATAGTATACACTGTCGTAATTTAGGATTTTTGTCCATTTTGACCCCATGTGATAATTGAATAATTTCACTTTTATGTAATAGTATACACTGTCGAAATTTAGGATTTTTGTCCATTTTGACTCCATGTGATAATTGAATAATTTCACTTTTTTGTAATAGTATACACTGTCGTAATTTAGGATTTTTGTCCATTTTGACCCCATGTGATAATTGAATAATTTCACTTTTTTGTAATAGTATACACTGTCGAAATTTAGAATTTTTGTCCATTTTAAACCCCATGTGATAATTGAATAATTTCACTTTTTTGTAATAGTATACACTGTCGAAATTTAAGATTTTTGTCCATTTTGACCCCATGTGATAATTGAATAATTTCACTTTTTTGTAATAGTATACACTGTCGTAATTTAGAATTTTTGTCCATTTTGACTTGACGTGATAATTGAATAATTTCACTTTTATGTAATAGTATACACTGTCGAAATTTAGCATTTTTGTCCATTTTGACCCCATGTGATAATTGAATAATTTCACTTTTTTGTAATAGTATACACCATCGTAATTTAGGATTTTTGTTCATTTTGACCCCATGTGATAATTGAATAATTTCACTTTTTTGTAATAGTATACACCGTCGTAATTTAGGATTTTTGTCCATTTTGACCCCATGTGATAATTGAATAATTTCACTTTTTTGTAATAGTATACACCGTCGTAATTTAGAATTTTTGGCCATTTTGACTCCATGTGATAATTGAATAATTTCACTTTTTTGTAATAGTATACACTGTCGAATCTTAGGATTTTTGTCCATTTTGACCCCATGTGATAATTGAATAATTTCACTTTTTTGTAATAGTATACACTGTCGTAATTTAGGATTTTTGTCCATTTTGACCCCATGTGATAATTGAATAATTTCACTTTTTTGTAATAGTATACACTGTCTTAATTTAGAATTTTTGTCCATTTTGACCCCATGTGAAAATTGAATAATTTCACTTTTTTGTAATAGTATACACTGTCGTAATTTAGGATTTTTGTCCATTTTGACCCCATGTGATAATTGAATAATTTCACTTTTTTGTAATAGTATACACTGTCGAAATTTAGGATTTTTGTCCATTTTGACCCCATGTGATAATTGAATAATTTCACTTTTTTGTAATAGTATACACTGTCGTAATTTAGGATTTTTGTCCATTTTGACCCCATGTGATAATTGAAAAATTTCACTTTTTTGTAATAGTATACACTGTCGAAATTTAGGATTTTTGTCCATTTTGACCCCATGTGATAATTGAATAATTTCACTTTTTTGTAATAGAATACACTGTCGTAATTTAGGATTTTGTCCATTTTGACCTCATGTGATAATTGAATAATTTCACTTTTATGTAATAGTATACACTGTCGAAATATAGGATTTTTGTCCATTTTGACCCCATGTGATAATTGAATAATTTCACTTTTATGTAATAGTATACACTGTCGAAATATAGGATTTTTGTCCATTTTGACCCCATGTGATAATTGAATAATTTCACTATTTTGAAATAGTATACACTGTCATAATTTAGAATTTTTGTCCATTTTGACTCCATGTGATAATTGAATAATTTCACTTTTTTTTAATAGTATACACTGTCGTAATTTAGGATTTTGTCCATTTTGACCCCATGTGATAATTGAATAATTTCACTTTTTTGTAATAGTATACACTGTCGAAATTTAGGATTTTTGTCCATTTTGACCCCATGTGATAATTGAATAATTTCACTTTTTTGTAATAGTATACACTGTCATAATTTAGAATTTTTGTCCATTTTGACCCCGTGATAATTGAATAATTTCACTTTTTTGTAATAGTATACACTGTCGAAATTTAGAATTTTTGTCCATTTTAAACCCATGTGATAATTGAATAATTTAAATTTTTTGTAATAGTATACACTGTCGAAATTTAGAATTTTTGTCCATTTTAAACCCATGTGATAATAGAATAATTTCAATTTTTTGTAATAGTATACACTGTCGAAATTTAGGATTTTTGTCCATTTTGACCCCATGTGATAATTGAATAATTTCACTTTTTTGTAATAGTATACACTGTCGAAATTTAGGATTTTTGTCCATTTTGACCCCATGTGATAATTGAATAATTTCCCTTTTTTGTAATAGTATACACTGTCGAAATATAGAATTTTTGTCCATTTTGACCCCATGTGATAATTGAATAATTTCACTTTTTTGAAATAGTATACACTGTCGTAATTTAGGATTTTTGTCCATTTTGACCCCATGTGATAATTGAATTATTTCACTTTTTTGTAATAGTATACACTGTCGTAATTTAGGATTTTTGTCCATTTTGACCCCATGTGATAATTGAATAATTTCACTTTTTTGTAATAGTATACACTGTCGTAATTTAGAATTTTTGTCCATTTTGACCCCATGTGATAATTGAATAATTTCACTTTTATGTAATAGTATACACTGTCGTAATTTAGGATTTTTGTCCATTTTGACCCCATGTGATAATTGAATAATTTCACTTTTTTGTAATAGTATACACTGTCGAAATTTAGGATTTTTGTCCATTTTGACCCCATGTGATAATTGAATAATTTCACTTTTTTGTAATAGTATACACTGTCGAAATTTAGGATTTTTGTCCATTTTGACCCCATGTGATAATTGAATAATTTTACTTTTTTGTAATAGTATACACTGTCGAAATTTAGGATTTTTGTCCATTTTGACCCCATGTGATAATTGAATAATTTCACTTTTTTGTAATAGTATACACTGTCGAAATTTAGGATTTTTGTCCATTTTGACCCCATGTGATAATTGAATTATTTCACTTTTTTGTAATAGTATACACTGTCGAAATTTAGGATTTTTGTCCATTTTGACCCCATGTGATAATTGAATAATTTCACTTTTTTGTAATAGTATACACTGTCGTAATTTAGAATTTTTGTCCATTTTGACTCGACGTGATAATTGAATAATTTCACTTTTTTGTAATAGTATACACTGTCGTAATTTAGGTTTTTGACCATTTTGACTCGACGTGATAATTGAATAATTTCACTTTTTTGTAATAGTATACACTGTCGTAATTTAGGATTTTTGTCCATTTTGACTCGACGTGATAATTGAATAATTTCACTTTTTTGTAATAGTATACACTGTCGAAATTTAGGATTTTTGTCCATTTTGACCCCATGTGATAATTGAATAATTTCACTTTTTTGTAATAGTATACACTGTCGAAATTTAGGATTTTTGTCCATTTTGACCCCATGTGATAATTGAATAATTTTACTTTTTTGTAATAGTATACACTGTCGAAATTTAGGATTTTTGTCCATTTTGACCCCATGTGATAATTGAATAATTTCACTTTTTTGTAATAGTATACACTGTCGAAATTTATGATTTTTGTCCATTTTGACCCCATGTGATAATTGAATAATTTCAATTTTTTGTAATAGTATACACTGTCGAATCTTAGGATTTTTGTCCATTTTGACCCCATGTGATAATTGAATAATTTCACTTTTTTGTAATAGTATACACTGTCGAAATTTAGAATTTTTGTCCATTTTGACCCCATTTGATAATTGAATAATTTCACTTTTTGTAATAGTATACACTGTCGAAATTTAGAATTTTTGTCCATTTTGACCCCATGTGATACTTGAATAATTTCACTTTTTTGTAATAGTATACACTGTCGTAATTTAGAATTTTTGTCCATTTTGACTCGACGTGATAATTGAATAATTTCACTTTTATGTAATAGTATACACTGTCGAAATTTAGCATTTTTGTCCATTTTGACCCCATGTGATAATTGAATAATTTCACTTTTTTGTAATAGTATACACCATCGTAATTTAGGATTTTTGTTCATTTTGACCCCATGTGATAATTGAATAATTTCACTTTTTTGTAATAGTATACACCGTCGTAATTTAGGATTTTTGTCCATTTTGACCCCATGTGATATTTGAATAATTTCACTTTTTTGTAATAGTATACACTGTCGTAATTTAGGATTTTTGTCCATTTTGACCCCATGTGATAATTGAATAATTTCACTTTTTTGTAATAGTATACACTGTCGTAATTTAGGATTTTTGTCCATTTTGACCCCATGTGATAATTGAATAATTTCACTTTTTTGTAATAGTATACACTGTCGTAATTTAGGATTTTTGTCCATTTTGACCCCATGTGATAATTGAATAATTTCACTTTTTTGTAATAGTATACACTGTCGTAATTTAGGATTTTTGTCCATTTTGACCCCATGTGATAATTGAATAATTTCACTTTTTTGTAATAGTATACACTGTCGTAATTTAGGATTTTTGTCCATTTTGACCCCATGTGATAATTGAATAATTTCACTTTTATGTAATAGTATACACTGTCGAAATATAGGATTTTTGTCCATTTTGACCACATGTGATAATTGAATAATTTCACTTTTTTGTAATAGTATACACTGTCGTAATTTAGAATTTTTGGCCATTTTGACTCCATGTGATAATTGAATAATTTCACTTTTTTGTAATAGTATACACTGTCGAATCTTAGGATTTTTGTCCATTTTGACCCCATGTGATAATTGAATAATTTCACTTTTTTGTAATAGTATACACTGTCGTAATTTAGGATTTTTGTCCATTTTGACCCCATGTGATAATTGAATAATTTCACTTTTTTGTAATAGTATACACTGTCGTAATTTAGGATTTTTGTCCATTTTGACCCCATGTGATAATTGAATCATTTCACTTTTTTGTAATAGTATACACTGTCGTAATTTAGGATTTTTGTCCATTTTGACCCCATGTGATAATTGAATAATTTCACTTTTTTGTAATAGTATACACTGTCGTAATTTAGAATTTTTGTCCATTTTGACTCCATGTGATAATTGAATAATTTCACTTTTATGTAATAGTATACACTGTCGTAATTTAGGATTTTTGTCCATTTTGACCCCATGTGATAATTGAATAATTTCACTTTTATGTAATAGTATACACTGTCGAAATTTAGGATTTTTGTCCATTTTGACTCAATGTGATAATTGAATAATTTCACTTTTTTGTAATAGTATACACTGTCGTAATTTAGGATTTTTGTCCATTTTGACCCCATGTGATAATTGAATAATTTCACTTTTTTGTAATAGTATACACTGTCGAAATTTAGAATTTTTGTCCATTTTAAACCCATGTGATAATTGAATAATTTCACTTTTTTGTAATAGTATACACTGTCGAAATTTAAGATTTTTGTCCATTTTGACCCCATGTGATAATTGAATAATTTCACTTTTTTGTAATAGTATACACTGTCGTAATTTAGCATTTTTGTCCATTTTGACTTGACGTGATAATTGAATAATTTCACTTTTATGTAATAGTATACACTGTCGAAATTTAGCATTTTTGTCCATTTTGACCCCATGTGATAATTGAATAATTTCACTTTTTTGTAATAGTATACACCATCGTAATTTAGGATTTTTGTTCATTTTGACCCCATGTGATAATTGAATAATTTCACTTTTTTGTAATAGTATACACCGTCGTAATTTAGGATTTTTGTCCATTTTGACCCCATGTGATAATTGAATAATTTCACTTTTTTGTAATAGTATACACCGTCGTAATTTAGGATTTTTGTCCATTTTGACCCCATGTGATAATTGAATAATTTCACTTTTTTGGAATAGTATACACCGTCGTAATTTAGGATTTTTGTCCATTTTGACCCCATGTGATAATTGAATAATTTCACTTTTTTGTAATAGTATACACCGTCGTAATTTAGGATTTTTGTCCATTTTGACCCCATGTGATAATTGAATAATTTCACTTTTTTGTAATAGTATACACTGTCGTAATTTAGGATTTTTGTCCATTTTGACCCCATGTGATAATTGAATAATTTCACTTTTTTGTAATAGTATACACTGTCGAAATTTAGGATTTTTGTCCATTTTGACCCCGTGATAATTGAATAATTTCACTTTTTTGTAATAGTATACACTGTCGAAATTTAGAATTTTTGTCCATTTTAAACCCATGTGATAATTGAATAATTTAAATTTTTTGTAATAGTATACACTGTCGAAATTTAGAATTTTTGTCCATTTTAAACCCATGTGATAATTGAATAATTTCAATTTTTTGTAATAGTATACACTGTCGAAATTTAGGATTTTTGTCCATTTTGACCCCATGTGATAATTGAATAATTTCACTTTTTTGTAATAGTATACACTGTCGAAATTTAGGATTTTTGTCCATTTTGACCCCATGTGATAATTGAATAATTTCCCTTTTTTGTAATAGTATACACTGTCGAAATATAGAATTTTTGTCCATTTTGACCCCATGTGATAATTGAATAATTTCACTTTTTTGAAATAGTATACACTGTCGTAATTTAGGATTTTTGTCCATTTTGACTCGACGTGATAATTGAATAATTTCACTTTTATGTAATAGTATACACTGTCGAAATTTAGCATTTTTGTCCATTTTGACCCCATGTGATAATTGAATAATTTCACTTTTTTGTAATAGTATACACCATCGTAATTTAGGATTTTTGTTCATTTTGACCCCATGTGATAATTGAATAATTTCACTTTTTTGTAATAGTATACACCGTCGTAATTTAGGATTTTTGTCCATTTTGACCCCATGTGATATTTGAATAATTTCACTTTTTTGTAATAGTATGCACTGTCGTAATTTAGGATTTTTGTCCATTTTGACCCCATGTGATAATTGAATAATTTCACTTTTTTGTAATAGTATACACTGTCGTAATTTAGGATTTTTGTCCATTTTGACCCCATGTGATAATTGAATAATTTCACTTTTTTGTAATAGTATACACTGTCGTAATTTAGGATTTTTGTCCATTTTGACCCCATGTGATAATTGAATAATTTCACTTTTTTGTAATAGTATACACTGTCGTAATTTAGGATTTTTGTCCATTTTGACCCCATGTGATAATTGAATAATTTCACTTTTTTGTAATAGTATACACTGTCGTAATTTAGGATTTTTGTCCATTTTGACCCCATGTGATAATTGAATAATTTCACTTTTTTGTAATAGTATACACTGTCATAATTTAGAATTTTTGTCCATTTTGACTCCATGTGATAATTGAATAATTTCACTTTTATGTAATAGTATACACTGTCGTAATTTAGGATTTTTGTCCATTTTGACCCCATGTGATAATTGAATAATTTCACTTTTATGTAATAGTATACACTGTCGAAATTTAGGATTTTTGTCCATTTTGACTCCATGTGATAATTGAATAATTTCACTTTTTTGTAATAGTATACACTGTCGTAATTTAGGATTTTTGTCCATTTTGACCCCATGTGATAATTGAATAATTTCACTTTTTTGTAATAGTATACACTGTCGAAATTTAGAATTTTTGTCCATTTTAAACCCATGTGATAATTGAATAATTTCACTTTTTTGTAATAGTATACACTGTCGAAATTTAAGATTTTTGTCCATTTTGACCCCATGTGATAATTGAATAATTTCACTTTTTTGTAATAGTATACACTGTCGTAATTTAGAATTTTTGTCCATTTTGACTTGACGTGATAATTGAATAATTTCACTTTTATGTAATAGTATACACTGTCGAAATTTAGCATTTTTGTCCATTTTGACCCCATGTGATAATTGAATAATTTCACTTTTTTGTAATAGTATACACCATCGTTATTTAGGATTTTTGTTCATTTTGACCCCATGTGATAATTGAATAATTTCACTTTTTTGTAATAGTATACACCGTCGTAATTTAGGATTTTTGTCCATTTTGACCCCATGTGATAATTGAATAATTTCACTTTTTTGTAATAGTATACACCGTCGTAATTTAGAATTTTTGGCCATTTTGACTCCATGTGATAATTGAATAATTTCACTTTTTTGTAATAGTATACACTGTCGAATCTTAGGATTTTTGTCCATTTTGACCCCATGTGATAATTGAATAATTTCACTTTTTTGTAATAGTATACACTGTCGTAATTTAGGATTTTTGTCCATTTTGACCCCATGTGATAATTGAATAATTTCACTTTTTTGTAATAGTATACACTGTCGTAATTTAGGATTTTTGTCCATTTTGACCCCATGTGATAATTGAATAATTTCACTTTTTTGTAATAGTATACACTGTCGTAATTTAGGATTTTTGTCCATTTTGACCCCATGTGATAATTGAATAATTTCACTTTTTTGTAATAGTATACACTGTCGTAATTTAGAATTTTTGTCCATTTTGACTCCATGTGATAATTGAATAATTTCACTTTTATGTAATAGTATACACTGTCGTAATTTAGGATTTTTGTCCATTTTGACCCCATGTGATAATTGAATAATTTCACTTTTATGTAATAGTATACACTGTCGAAATTTAGGATTTTTGTCCATTTTGACTCCATGTGATAATTGAATAATTTCACTTTTTTGTAATAGTATACACTGTCGTAATTTAGGATTTTTGTCCATTTTGACCCCATGTGATAATTGAATAATTTCACTTTTTTGTAATAGTATACACTGTCGAAATTTAGAATTTTTGTCCATTTTAAACCCATGTGATAATTGAATAATTTCACTTTTTTGTAATAGTATACACTGTCGAAATTTAAGATTTTTGTCCATTTTGACCCCATGTGATAATTGAATAATTTCACTTTTTTGTAATAGTATACACTGTCGTAATTTAGAATTTTTGTCCATTTTGACTCCATGTGATAATTGAATAATTTCACTTTTTTGTAATAGTATACCCTGTCGAATCTTAGGATTTTTGTCCATTTTGACCCCATGTGATAATTGAATAATTTCACTTTTTTGTAATAGTATACACTGTCGTAATTTAGAATTTTTGTCCATTTTGACTCCATGTGATAATTGAATAATTTCACTTTTATGTAATAGTATACACTGTCGTAATTTAGGATTTTTGTCCATTTTGACCCCATGTGATAATTGAATAATTTCACTTTTATGTAATAGTATACACTGTCGTAATTTAGGATTTTTGTCCATTTTGACCCCATGTGATAATTGAATAATTTCACTTTTTTGTAATAGTATACACTGTCGTAATTTAGGATTTTTGTCCATTTTGACCCCATGTGATAATTGAATAATTTCACTTTTTTGTAATAGTATACACTGTCGTAATTTAGGATTTTTGTCCATTTTGACCCCATGTGATAATTGAATAATTTCACTTTTTTGTAATAGTATACACTGTCGAAATTTAGGATTTTTGTCCATTTTGACCCCATAAGATAATTGAATAATTTCACTTTTTTGTAATAGTATACACTGTCGTAATTTAGAATTTTTGTCCATTTTGACTCCATGTGATAATTGAATAATTTCACTTTTATGTAATAGTATACACTGTCGTAATTTAGGATTTTTGTCCATTTTGACCCCATGTGATAATTTAATAATTTCACTTTTATGTAATAGTATACACTGTCGAAATTTAGGATTTTTGTCCATTTTGACCCCATGTGATAATTGAATAATTTCACTTTTTGTAATAGTATACACTGTCGTAATTTAGGATTTTTGTCCATTTTGACCCCATGTGATAATTGAATAATTTCACTTTTTTGTAATAGTATACACTGTCGAAATTTAGAATTTTTGTCCATTTTAAACCCATGTGATAATTGAATAATTTCACTTTTTTGTAATAGTATACACTGTCGAAATTTAGGATTTTTGTCCATTTTGACCCTATGTGATAATTGAATAATTTCACTTTTTTGTAATAGTATACACTGTCGAAATTTAGGATTTTTGTCCATTTTGACCCCATGTGATAATTGAATAATTTCACTTTTTTGTAATAGTATACACTGTCTTAATTTAGAATTTTTGTCCATTTTGACCCCATGTGAAAATTGAATAATTTCACTTTTTTGTAATAGTATACACTGTCGTAATTTAGGATTTTTGTCCATTTTGACCCCATGTGATAATTGAATAATTTCACTTTTTTGTAATAGTATACACTGTCGAAATTTAGGATTTTTGTCCATTTTGACCCCATGTGATAATTGAATAATTTCACTTTTTTGTAATAGTATACACTGTCGTAATTTAGGATTTTTGTCCATTTTGACCCCATGTGATAATTGAAAAATTTCACTTTTTTGTAATAGTATACACTGTCGAAATTTAGGATTTTTGTCCATTTTGACCCCATGTGATAATTGAATAATTTCACTTTTTTGTAATAGAATACACTGTCGTAATTTAGGATTTTGTCCATTTTGACCTCATGTGATAATTGAATAATTTCACTTTTATGTAATAGTATACACTGTCGAAATATAGGATTTTTGTCCATTTTGACCCCATGTGATAATTGAATAATTTCACTTTTATGTAATAGTATACACTGTCGAAATATAGGATTTTTGTCCATTTTGACCCCATGTGATAATTGAATAATTTCACTATTTTGAAATAGTATACACTGTCATAATTTAGAATTTTTGTCCATTTTGACTCCATGTGATAATTGAATAATTTCACTTTTTTTTAATAGTATACACTGTCGTAATTTAGGATTTTGTCCATTTTGACCCCATGTGATAATTGAATAATTTCACTTTTATGTAATAGTATACACTGTCGAAATATAGGATTTTTGTCCATTTTGACCCCATGTGATAATTGAATAATTTCACTTTTTTGTAATAGTATACACTGTCGAAATTTAGGATTTTTGTCCATTTTGACCCCATGTGATAATTGAATAATTTCACTTTTTTGTAATAGTATACACTGTCATAATTTAGAATTTTTGTCCATTTTGACCCCGTGATAATTGAATAATTTCACTTTTTTGTAATAGTATACACTGTCGAAATTTAGAATTTTTGTCCATTTTAAACCCATGTGATAATTGAATAATTTAAATTTTTTGTAATAGTATACACTGTCGAAATTTAGAATTTTTGTCCATTTTAAACCCATGTGATAATTGAATAATTTCAATTTTTTGTAATAGTATACACTGTCGAAATTTAGGATTTTTCTCCATTTTGACCCCATGTGATAATTGAATAATTTCACTTTTTTGTAATAGTATACACTGTCGAAATTTAGGATTTTTGTCCATTTTGACCCCATGTGATAATTGAATAATTTCCCTTTTTTGTAATAGTATACACTGTCGAAATATAGAATTTTTGTCCATTTTGACCCCATGTGATAATTGAATAATTTCACTTTTTTGAAATAGTATACACTGTCGTAATTTAGGATTTTTGTCCATTTTGACCCCATGTGATAATTGAATTATTTCACTTTTTTGTAATAGTATACACTGTCGAAATTTAGGATTTTTGTCCATTTTGACCCCATGTGATAATTGAATAATTTCACTTTTTTGTAATAGTATACACTGTCGAAATTTAGGATTTTTGTCCATTTTGACCCCATGTGATAATTGAATAATTTTACTTTTTTGTAATAGTATACACTGTCGAAATTTAGGATTTTTGTCCATTTTGACCCCATGTGATAATTGAATAATTTCACTTTTTTGTAATAGTATACACTGTCGAAATTTAGGATTTTTGTCCATTTTGACCCCATGTGATAATTGAATTATTTCACTTTTTTGTAATAGTATACACTGTCGAAATTTAGGATTTTTGTCCATTTTGACCCCATGTGATAATTGAATAATTTCACTTTTTTGTAATAGTATACACTGTCGTAATTTAGAATTTTTGTCCATTTTGACTCGACGTGATAATTGAATAATTTCACTTTTTTGTAATAGTATACACTGTCGTAATTTAGGTTTTTGACCATTTTGACTCGACGTGATAATTGAATAATTTCACTTTTTTGTAATAGTATACACTGTCGTAATTTAGGATTTTTGTCCATTTTGACTCGACGTGATAATTGAATAATTTCACTTTTTTGTAATAGTATACACTGTCGAAATTTAGGATTTTTGTCCATTTTGACCCCATGTGATAATTGAATAATTTCACTTTTTTGTAATAGTATACACTGTCGAAATTTAGGATTTTTGTCCATTTTGACCCCATGTGATAATTGAATAATTTTACTTTTTTGTAATAGTATACACTGTCGAAATTTAGGATTTTTGTCCATTTTGACCCCATGTGATAATTGAATAATTTCACTTTTTTGTAATAGTATACACTGTCGAAATTTAGGATTTTTGTCCATTTTGACCCCATGTGATAATTGAATAATTTCAATTTTTTGTAATAGTATACACTGTCGAATCTTAGGATTTTTGTCCATTTTGACCCCATGTGATAATTGAATAATTTCACTTTTTTGTAATAGTATACACTGTCGAAATTTAGAATTTTTGTCCATTTTGACCCCATTTGATAATTGAATAATTTCACTTTTTGTAATAGTATACACTGTCGAAATTTAGAATTTTTGTCCATTTTGACCCCATGTGATACTTGAATAATTTCACTTTTTTGTAATAGTATACACTGTCGTAATTTAGAATTTTTGTCCATTTTGACTCGACGTGATAATTGAATAATTTCACTTTTATGTAATAGTATACACTGTCGAAATTTAGCATTTTTGTCCATTTTGACCCCATGTGATAATTGAATAATTTCACTTTTTTGTAATAGTATACACCATCGTAATTTAGGATTTTTGTTCATTTTGACCCCATGTGATAATTGAATAATTTCACTTTTTTGTAATAGTATACACCGTCGTAATTTAGGATTTTTGTCCATTTTGACCCCATGTGATATTTGAATAATTTCACTTTTTTGTAATAGTATACACTGTCGTAATTTAGGATTTTTGTCCATTTTGACCCCATGTGATAATTGAATAATTTCACTTTTTTGTAATAGTATACACTGTCGTAATTTAGGATTTTTGTCCATTTTGACCCCATGTGATAATTGAATAATTTCACTTTTTTGTAATAGTATACACCGTCGTAATTTAGGATTTTTGTCCATTTTGACCCCATGTGATAATTGAATAATTTCACTTTTTTGTAATAGTATACACTGTCGTAATTTAGGATTTTTGTCCATTTTGACCCCATGTGATAATTGAATAATTTCACTTTTTTGTAATAGTATACACTGTCGTAATTTAGGATTTTTGTCCATTTTGACCCCATGTGATAATTGAATAATTTCACTTTTATGTAATAGTATACACTGTCGAAATTTAGAATTTTTGTCCATTTTGACCCCATGTGATACTTGAATAATTTCACTTTTTTGTAATAGTATACACTGTCGTAATTTAGAATTTTTGTCCATTTTGACTCCATGTGATAATTGAATAATTTCACTTTTATGTAATAGTATACACTGTCGAAATTTAGGATTTTTGTCCATTTTGACTCCATGTGATAATTGAATAATTTCACTTTTTTGTAATAGTATACACTGTCGTAATTTAGGATTTTTGTCCATTTTGACCCCATGTGATAATTGAATAATTTCACTTTTTTGTAATAGTATACACTGTCGAAATTTAGAATTTTTGTCCATTTTAAACCCATGTGATAATTGAATAATTTCACTTTTTTGTAATAGTATACACTGTCGAAATTTAAGATTTTTGTCCATTTTGACCCCATGTGATAATTGAATAATTTCACTTTTTTGTAATAGTATACACTGTCGTAATTTAGAATTTTTGTCCATTTTGACTCCATGTGATAATTGAATAATTTCACTTTTTTGTAATAGTATACCCTGTCGAATCTTAGGATTTTTGTCCATTTTGACCCCATGTGATAATTGAATAATTTCACTTTTTTGTAATAGTATACACTGTCGTAATTTAGAATTTTTGTCCATTTTGACTCCATGTGATAATTGAATAATTTCACTTTTATGTAATAGTATACACTGTCGTAATTTAGGATTTTTGTCCATTTTGACCCCATGTGATAATTGAATAATTTCACTTTTATGTAATAGTATACACTGTCGTAATTTAGGATTTTTGTCCATTTTGACCCCATGTGGTAATTGAATAATTTCACTTTTTTGTAATAGTATACACTGTCGTAATTTAGGATTTTTGTCCATTTTGACCCCATGTGATAATTGAATAATTTCACTTTTTTGTAATAGTATACACTGTCGTAATTTAGGATTTTTGTCCATTTTGACCCCATGTGATAATTGAATAATTTCACTTTTTTGTAATAGTATACACTGTCGAAATTTAGGATTTTTGTCCATTTTGACCCCATAAGATAATTGAATAATTTCACTTTTTTGTAATAGTATACACTGTCGTAATTTAGAATTTTTGTCCATTTTGACTCCATGTGATAATTGAATAATTTCACTTTTATGTAATAGTATACACTGTCGTAATTTAGGATTTTTGTCCATTTTGACCCCATGTGATAATTTAATAATTTCACTTTTATGTAATAGTATACACTGTCGAAATTTAGGATTTTTGTCCATTTTGACCCCATGTGATAATTGAATAATTTCACTTTTTGTAATAGTATACACTGTCGTAATTTAGGATTTTTGTCCATTTTGACCCCATGTGATAATTGAATAATTTCACTTTTTTGTAATAGTATACACTGTCGAAATTTAGAATTTTTGTCCATTTTAAACCCATGTGATAATTGAAAAATTTCACTTTTTTGTAATAGTATACACTGTCGAAATTTAGGATTTTTGTCCATTTTGACCCTATGTGATAATTGAATAATTTCACTTTTTTGTAATAGTATACACTGTCGAAATTTAGGATTTTTGTCCATTTTGACCCCATGTGATAATTGAATAATTTCACTTTTTTGTAATAGTATACACTGTCTTAATTTAGAATTTTTGTCCATTTTGACCCCATGTGAAAATTGAATAATTTCACTTTTTTGTAATAGTATACACTGTCGTAATTTAGGATTTTTGTCCATTTTGACCCCATGTGATAATTGAATAATTTCACTTTTTTGTAATAGTATACACTGTCGAAATTTAGGATTTTTGTCCATTTTGACCCCATGTGATAATTGAATAATTTCACTTTTTTGTAATAGTATACACTGTCGTAATTTAGGATTTTTGTCCATTTTGACCCCATGTGATAATTGAAAAATTTCACTTTTTTGTAATAGTATACACTGTCGAAATTTAGGATTTTTGTCCATTTTGACCCCATGTGATAATTGAATAATTTCACTTTTTTGTAATAGAATACACTGTCGTAATTTAGGATTTTGTCCATTTTGACCTCATGTGATAATTGAATAATTTCACTTTTATGTAATAGTATACACTGTCGAAATATAGGATTTTTGTCCATTTTGACCCCATGTGATAATTGAATAATTTCACTTTTATGTAATAGTATACACTGTCGAAATATAGGATTTTTGTCCATTTTGACCCCATGTGATAATTGAATAATTTCACTATTTTGAAATAGTATACACTGTCGTAATTTAGGATTTTGTCCATTTTGACCCCATGTGATAATTGAATAATTTCACTTTTTTTTAATAGTATACACTGTCGTAATTTAGGATTTTGTCCATTTTGACCCCATGTGATAATTGAATAATTTCACTTTTATGTAATAGTATACACTGTCGAAATATAGGATTTTTGTCCATTTTGACCCCATGTGATAATTGAATAATTTCACTTTTTTGTAATAGTATACACTGTCGAAATTTAGGATTTTTGTCCATTTTGACCCCATGTGATAATTGAATAATTTCACTTTTTTGTAATAGTATACACTGTCATAATTTAGAATTTTTGTCCATTTTGACCCCGTGATAATTGAATAATTTCACTTTTTTGTAATAGTATACACTGTCGAAATTTAGAATTTTTGTCCATTTTAAACCCATGTGATAATTGAATAATTTAAATTTTTTGTAATAGTATACACTGTCGAAATTTAGAATTTTTGTCCATTTTAAACCCATGTGATAATTGAATAATTTCAATTTTTTGTAATAGTATACACTGTCGAAATTTAGGATTTTTGTCCATTTTGACCCCATGTGATAATTGAATAATTTCACTTTTTTGTAATAGTATACACTGTCGAAATTTAGGATTTTTGTCCATTTTGACCCCATGTGATAATTGAATAATTTCCCTTTTTTGTAATAGTATACACTGTCGAAATATAGAATTTTTGTCCATTTTGACCCCATGTGATAATTGAATAATTTCACTTTTTTGAAATAGTATACACTGTCGTAATTTAGGATTTTTGTCCATTTTGACCCCATGTGATAATTGAATTATTTCACTTTTTTGTAATAGTATACACTGTCGTAATTTAGGATTTTTGTCCATTTTGACCCCATGTGATAATTGAATAATTTCACTTTTTTGTAATAGTATACACTGTCGTAATTTAGAATTTTTGTCCATTTTGACCCCATGTGATAATTGAATAATTTCACTTTTATGTAATAGTATACACTGTCGTAATTTAGGATTTTTGTCCATTTTGACCCCATGTGATAATTGAATAATTTCACTTTTTTGTAATAGTATACACTGTCGAAATTTAGGATTTTTGTCCATTTTGACCCCATGTGATAATTGAATAATTTCACTTTTTTGTAATATTATACACTGTCGAAATTTAGGATTTTTGTCCATTTTGACCCCATGTGATAATTGAATAATTTTACTTTTTTGTAATAGTATACACTGTCGAAATTTAGGATTTTTGTCCATTTTGACCCCATGTGATAATTGAATAATTTCACTTTTTTGTAATAGTATACACTGTCGAAATTTAGGATTTTTGTCCATTTTGACCCCATGTGATAATTGAATTATTTCACTTTTTTGTAATAGTATACACTGTCGAAATTTAGGATTTTTGTCCATTTTGACCCCATGTGATAATTGAATAATTTCACTTTTTTGTAATAGTATACACTGTCGTAATTTAGAATTTTTGTCCATTTTGACTCGACGTGATAATTGAATAATTTCACTTTTTTGTAATAGTATACACTGTCGTAATTTAGGTTTTTGACCATTTTGACTCGACGTGATAATTGAATAATTTCACTTTTTTGTAATAGTATACACTGTCGTAATTTAGGATTTTTGTCCATTTTGACTCGACGTGATAATTGAATAATTTCACTTTTTTGTAATAGTATACACTGTCGAAATTTAGGATTTTTGTCCATTTTGACCCCATGTGATAATTGAATAATTTCACTTTTTTGTAATAGTATACACTGTCGAAATTTAGGATTTTTGTCCATTTTGACCCCATGTGATAATTGAATAATTTTACTTTTTTGTAATAGTATACACTGTCGAAATTTAGGATTTTTGTCCATTTTGACCCCATGTGATAATTGAATAATTTCACTTTTTTGTAATAGTATACACTGTCGAAATTTAGGATTTTTGTCCATTTTGACCCCATGTGATAATTGAATAATTTCAATTTTTTGTAATAGTATACACTGTCGAATCTTAGGATTTTTGTCCATTTTGACCCCATGTGATAATTGAATAATTTCACTTTTTTGTAATAGTATACACTGTCGAAATTTAGAATTTTTGTCCATTTTGACCCCATTTGATAATTGAATAATTTCACTTTTTGTAATAGTATACACTGTCGAAATTTAGAATTTTTGTCCATTTTGACCCCATGTGATACTTGAATAATTTCACTTTTTTGTAATAGTATACACTGTCGTAATTTAGAATTTTTGTCCATTTTGACTCGACGTGATAATTGAATAATTTCACTTTTATGTAATAGTATACACTGTCGAAATTTAGCATTTTTGTCCATTTTGACCCCATGTGATAATTGAATAATTTCACTTTTTTGTAATAGTATACACCATCGTAATTTAGGATTTTTGTTCATTTTGACCCCATGTGATAATTGAATAATTTCACTTTTTTGTAATAGTATACACCGTCGTAATTTAGGATTTTTGTCCATTTTGACCCCATGTGATATTTGAATAATTTCACTTTTTTGTAATAGTATACACTGTCGTAATTTAGGATTTTTGTCCATTTTGACCCCATGTGATAATTGAATAATTTCACTTTTTTGTAATAGTATACACTGTCGAAATTTAGCATTTTTGTCCATTTTGACCCCATGTGATAATTGAATAATTTCACTTTTTTGTAATAGTATACACCATCGTAATTTAGGATTTTTGTTCATTTTGACCCCATGTGATAATTGAATAATTTCACTTTTTTGTAATAGTATACACCGTCGTAATTTAGGATTTTTGTCCATTTTGACCCCATGTGATATTTGAATAATTTCACTTTTTTGTAATAGTATACACTGTCGTAATTTAGGATTTTTGTCCATTTTGACCCCATGTGATAATTGAATAATTTCACTTTTTTGTAATAGTATACACTGTCGTAATTTAGGATTTTTGTCCATTTTGACCCCATGTGATAATTGAATAATTTCACTTTTTTGTAATAGTATACACTGTCGTAATTTAGGATTTTTGTCCATTTTGACCCCATGTGATAATTGAATAATTTCACTTTTTTGTAATAGTATACACTGTCGTAATTTAGGATTTTTGTCCATTTTGACCCCATGTGATAATTGAATAATTTCACTTTTTTGTAATAGTATACACTGTCGTAATTTAGGATTTTTGTCCATTTTGACCCCATGTGATAATTGAATAATTTCACTTTTATGTAATAGTATACACTGTCGAAATATAGGATTTTTGTCCATTTTGACCACATGTGATAATTGAATAATTTCACTTTTTTGTAATAGTATACACTGTCGTAATTTAGAATTTTTGGCCATTTTGACTCCATGTGATAATTGAATAATTTCACTTTTTTGTAATAGTATACACTGTCGAATCTTAGGATTTTTGTCCATTTTGACCCCATGTGATAATTGAATAATTTCACTTTTTTGTAATAGTATACACTGTCGTAATTTAGGATTTTTGTCCATTTTGACCCCATGTGATAATTGAATAATTTCACTTTTTTGTAATAGTATACACTGTCGTAATTTAGGATTTTTGTCCATTTTGACCCCATGTGATAATTGAATAATTTCACTTTTTTGTAATAGTATACACTGTCGTAATTTAGGATTTTTGTCCATTTTGACCCCATGTGATAATTGAATAATTTCACTTTTTTGTAATAGTATACACTGTCGTAATTTAGAATTTTTGTCCATTTTGACTCCATGTGATAATTGAATAATTTCACTTTTATGTAATAGTATACACTGTCGTAATTTAGGATTTTTGTCCATTTTGACCCCATGTGATAATTGAATAATTTCACTTTTATGTAATAGTATACACTGTCGAAATTTAGGATTTTTGTCCATTTTGACTCCATGTGATAATTGAATAATTTCACTTTTTTGTAATAGTATACACTGTCGTAATTTAGGATTTTTGTCCATTTTGACCCCATGTGATAATTGAATAATTTCACTTTTTTGTAATAGTATACACTGTCGAAATTTAGAATTTTTGTCCATTTTAAACCCATGTGATAATTGAATAATTTCACTTTTTTGTAATAGTATACACTGTCGAAATTTAAGATTTTTGTCCATTTTGACCCCATGTGATAATTGAATAATTTCACTTTTTTGTAATAGTATACTGTCGTAATTTAGCATTTTTGTCCATTTTGACTTGACGTGATAATTGAATAATTTCACTTTTATGTAATAGTATACACTGTCGAAATTTAGCATTTTTGTCCATTTTGACCCCATGTGATAATTGAATAATTTCACTTTTTTGTAATAGTATACACCATCGTAATTTAGGATTTTTGTTCATTTTGACCCCATGTGATAATTGAATAATTTCACTTTTTTGTAATAGTATACACCGTCGTAATTTAGGATTTTTGTCCATTTTGACCCCATGTGATAATTGAATAATTTCACTTTTTTGTAATAGTATACACCGTCGTAATTTAGGATTTTTGTCCATTTTGACCCCATGTGATAATTGAATAATTTCACTTTTTTGGAATAGTATACACCGTCGTAATTTAGGATTTTTGTCCATTTTGACCCCATGTGATAATTGAATAATTTCACTTTTTTGTAATAGTATACACCGTCGTAATTTAGGATTTTTGTCCATTTTGACCCCATGTGATAATTGAATAATTTCACTTTTTTGTAATAGTATACACTGTCGTAATTTAGGATTTTTGTCCATTTTGACCCCATGTGATAATTGAATAATTTCACTTTTTTGTAATAGTATACACTGTCGAAATTTAGGATTTTTGTCCATTTTGACCCCATGTGATAATTGAATAATTTCACTTTTTTGTAATAGTATACACTGTCGTAATTTAGGATTTTTGTCCATTTTGACCCCATGTGATAATTGAATAATTTCACTTTTATGTAAAAGTATACACTGTCGAAATATAGGATTTTTGTCCATTTTGACCCCATGTGATAATTGAATAATTTCACTTTTTTGTAATAGTATACACTGTCGTAATTTAGAATTTTTGTCCATTTTGACTCCATGTGATAATTGAATAATTTCACTTTTTTGTAATAGTATACCCTGTCGAATCTTAGGATTTTTGTCCATTTTGACCCAATGTGATAATTGAATAATTTCACTTTTTTGTAATAGTATACACTGTCGTAATTTAGAATTTTTGTCCATTTTGACTCCATGTGATAATTGAATAATTTCACTTTTATGTAATAGTATACACTGTCGTAATTTAGGATTTTTGTCCATTTTGACCCCATGTGATAATTGAATAATTTCACTTTTATGTAATAGTATACACTGTCGTAATTTAGGATTTTTGTCCATTTTGACCCCATGTGATAATTGAATAATTTCACTTTTTTGTAATAGTATACACTGTCGTAATTTAGGATTTTTGTCCATTTTGACCCCATGTGATAATTGAATAATTTCACTTTTTTGTAATAGTATACACTGTCGTAATTTAGGATTTTTGTCCATTTTGACCCCATGTGATAATTGAATAATTTCACTTTTTTGTAATAGTATACACTGTCGAAATTTAGGATTTTTGTCCATTTTGACCCCATGTGATAATTGAATAATTTCACTTTTTTGTAATAGTATACACTGTCGTAATTTAGAATTTTTGTCCATTTTGACTCCATGTGATAATTGAATAATTTCACTTTTATGTAATAGTATACACTGTCGTAATTTAGGATTTTTGTCCATTTTGACCACATGTGATAATTGAATAATTTCACTTTTATGTAATAGTATACACTGTCGAAATATAGGATTTTTGTCCATTTTGACCACATGTGATAATTGAATAATTTCACTTTTTTGTAATAGTATACACTGTCGTAATTTAGAATTTTTGGCCATTTTGACTCCATGTGATAATTGAATAATTTCACTTTTTTGTAATAGTATACACTGTCGAATCTTAGGATTTTTGTCCATTTTGACCCCATGTGATAATTGAATAATTTCACTTTTTTGTAATAGTATACACTGTCGTAATTTAGGATTTTTGTCCATTTTGACCCCATGTGATAATTGAATAATTTCACTTTTTTGTAATAGTATACACTGTCGTAATTTAGGATTTTTGTCCATTTTGACCCCATGTGATAATTGAATAATTTCACTTTTTTGTAATAGTATACACTGTCGTAAATTAGGATTTTTGTCCATTTTGACCCCATGTGATAATTGAATAATTTCACTTTTTTGTAATAGTATACACTGTCGTAATTTAGAATTTTTGTCCATTTTGACTCCATGTGATAATTGAATAATTTCACTTTTATGTAATAGTATACACTGTCGTAATTTAGGATTTTTGTCCATTTTGACCCCATGTGATAATTGAATAATTTCACTTTTATGTAATAGTATACACTGTCGAAATTTAGGATTTTTGTCCATTTTGACTCCATGTGATAATTGAATAATTTCACTTTTTTGTAATAGTATACACTGTCGTAATTTAGGATTTTTGTCCATTTTGACCCCATGTGATAATTGAATAATTTCACTTTTTTGTAATAGTATACACTGTCGAAATTTAGAATTTTTGTCCATTTTAAACCCATGTGATAATTGAATAATTTCACTTTTTTGTAATAGTATACACTGTCGAAATTTAAGATTTTTGTCCATTTTGACCCCATGTGATAATTGAATAATTTCACTTTTTTGTAATAGTATACACTGTCGTAATTTAGAATTTTTGTCCATTTTGACTTGACGTGATAATTGAATAATTTCACTTTTATGTAATAGTATACACTGTCGAAATTTAGCATTTTTGTCCATTTTGACCCCATGTGATAATTGAATAATTTCACTTTTTTGTAATAGTATACACCATCGTAATTTAGGATTTTTGTTCATTTTGACCCCATGTGATAATTGAATAATTTCACTTTTTTGTAATAGTATACACCGTCGTAATTTAGGATTTTTGTCCATTTTGACCCCATGTGATAATTGAATAATTTCACTTTTTTGTAATAGTATACACCGTCGTAATTTAGAATTTTTGTCCATTTTGACTCCATGTGATAATTGAATAATTTCACTTTTTTGTAATAGTATACACTGTCGAATCTTAGGATTTTTGTCCATTTTGACCCCATGTGATAATTGAATAATTTCACTTTTTTGTAATAGTATACACTGTCGTAATTTAGAATTTTTGTCCATTTTGACTCCATGTGATAATTGAATAATTTCACTTTTATGTAATAGTATACACTGTCGTAATTTAGGATTTTTGTCCATTTTGACCCCATGTGATAATTGAATAATTTCACTTTTATGTAATAGTATACACTGTCGTAATTTAGGATTTTTGTCCATTTTGACCCCATGTGATAATTGAATAATTTCACTTTTTTGTAATAGTATACACTGTCGTAATTTAGGATTTTTGTCCATTTTGACCCCATGTGATAATTGAATAATTTCACTTTTTTGTAATAGTATACACTGTCGTAATTTAGGATTTTTGTCCATTTTGACCCCATGTGATAATTGAATAATTTCACTTTTTTGTAATAGTATACACTGTCGAAATTTAGGATTTTTGTCCATTTTGACCCCATGTGATAATTGAATAATTTCACTTTTTTGTAATAGTATACACTGTCGTAATTTAGAATTTTTGTCCATTTTGACTCCATGTGATAATTGAATAATTTCACTTTTATGTAATAGTATACACTGTCGTAATTTAGGATTTTTGTCCATTTTGACCACATGTGATAATTGAATAATTTCACTTTTATGTAATAGTATACACTGTCGAAATATAGGATTTTTGTCCATTTTGACCACATGTGATAATTGAATAATTTCACTTTTTTGTAATAGTATACACTGTCGTAATTTAGAATTTTTGGCCATTTTGACTCCATGTGATAATTGAATAATTTCACTTTTTTGTAATAGTATACACTGTCGAATCTTAGGATTTTTGTCCATTTTGACCCCATGTGATAATTGAATAATTTCACTTTTTTGTAATAGTATACACTGTCGTAATTTAGGATTTTTGTCCATTTTGACCCCATGTGATAATTGAATAATTTCACTTTTTTGTAATAGTATACACTGTCGTAATTTAGGATTTTTGTCCATTTTGACCCCATGTGATAATTGAATAATTTCACTTTTTTGTAATAGTATACACTGTCGTAAATTAGGATTTTTGTCCATTTTGACCCCATGTGATAATTGAATAATTTCACTTTTTTGTAATAGTATACACTGTCGTAATTTAGAATTTTTGTCCATTTTGACTCCATGTGATAATTGAATAATTTCACTTTTATGTAATAGTATACACTGTCGTAATTTAGGATTTTTGTCCATTTTGACCCCATGTGATAATTGAATAATTTCACTTTTATGTAATAGTATACACTGTCGAAATTTAGGATTTTTGTCCATTTTGACTCCATGTGATAATTGAATAATTTCACTTTTTTGTAATAGTATACACTGTCGTAATTTAGGATTTTTGTCCATTTTGACCCCATGTGATAATTGAATAATTTCACTTTTTTGTAATAGTATACACTGTCGAAATTTAGAATTTTTGTCCATTTTAAACCCATGTGATAATTGAATAATTTCACTTTTTTGTAATAGTATACACTGTCGAAATTTAAGATTTTTGTCCATTTTGACCCCATGTGATAATTGAATAATTTCACTTTTTTGTAATAGTATACACTGTCGTAATTTAGAATTTTTGTCCATTTTGACTTGACGTGATAATTGAATAATTTCACTTTTATGTAATAGTATACACTGTCGAAATTTAGCATTTTTGTCCATTTTGACCCCATGTGATAATTGAATAATTTCACTTTTTTGTAATAGTATACACCATCGTAATTTAGGATTTTTGTTCATTTTGACCCCATGTGATAATTGAATAATTTCACTTTTTTGTAATAGTATACACCGTCGTAATTTAGGATTTTTGTCCATTTTGACCCCATGTGATAATTGAATAATTTCACTTTTTTGTAATAGTATACACCGTCGTAATTTAGAATTTTTGGCCATTTTGACTCCATGTGATAATTGAATAATTTCACTTTTTTGTAATAGTATACACTGTCGAATCTTAGGATTTTTGTCCATTTTGACCCCATGTGATAATTGAATAATTTCACTTTTTTGTAATAGTATACACTGTCGTAATTTAGGATTTTTGTCCATTTTGACCCCATGTGATAATTGAATAATTTCACTTTTTTGTAATAGTATACACTGTCGTAATTTAGGATTTTTGTCCATTTTGACCCCATGTGATAATTGAATAATTTCACTTTTTTGTAATAGTATACACTGTCGTAATTTAGGATTTTTGTCCATTTTGACCCCATGTGATAATTGAATAATTTCACTTTTTTGTAATAGTATACACTGTCGTAATTTAGAATTTTTGTCCATTTTGACTCCATGTGATAATTGAATAATTTCACTTTTATGTAATAGTATACACTGTCGTAATTTAGGATTTTTGTCCATTTTGACCCCATGTGATAATTGAATAATTTCACTTTTATGTAATAGTATACACTGTCGAAATTTAGGATTTTTGTCCATTTTGACTCCATGTGATAATTGAATAATTTCACTTTTTTGTAATAGTATACACTGTCGTAATTTAGGATTTTTGTCCATTTTGACCCCATGTGATAATTGAATAATTTCACTTTTTTGTAATAGTATACACTGTCGAAATTTAGAATTTTTGTCCATTTTAAACCCATGTGATAATTGAATAATTTCACTTTTTTGTAATAGTATACACTGTCGAAATTTAAGATTTTTGTCCATTTTGACCCCATGTGATAATTGAATAATTTCACTTTTTTGTAATAGTATACACTGTCGTAATTTAGAATTTTTGTCCATTTTGACTCCATGTGATAATTGAATAATTTCACTTTTATGTAATAGTATACACTGTCGTAATTTAGGATTTTTGTCCATTTTGACCCCATGTGATAATTGAATAATTTCACTTTTATGTAATAGTATACACTGTCGAAATTTAGGATTTTTGTCCATTTTGACTCCATGTGATAATTGAATAATTTCACTTTTTTGTAATAGTATACACTGTCGTAATTTAGGATTTTTGTCCATTTTGACCCCATGTGATAATTGAATAATTTCACTTTTTTGTAATAGTATACACTGTCGAAATTTAGAATTTTTGTCCATTTTAAACCCATGTGATAATTGAATAATTTCACTTTTTTGTAATAGTATACACTGTCGAAATTTAAGATTTTTGTCCATTTTGACCCCATGTGATAATTGAATAATTTCACTTTTTTGTAATAGTATACACTGTCGTAATTTAGAATTTTTGTCCATTTTGACTCCATGTGATAATTGAATAATTTCACTTTTTTGTAATAGTATACCCTGTCGAATCTTAGGATTTTTGTCCATTTTGACCCCATGTGATAATTGAATAATTTCACTTTTTTGTAATAGTATACACTGTCGTAATTTAGAATTTTTGTCCATTTTGACTCCATGTGATAATTGAATAATTTCACTTTTATGTAATAGTATACACTGTCGTAATTTAGGATTTTTGTCCATTTTGACCCCATGTGATAATTGAATAATTTCACTTTTATGTAATAGTATACACTGTCGTAATTTAGGATTTTTGTCCATTTTGACCCCATGTGATAATTGAATAATTTCACTTTTTTGTAATAGTATACACTGTCGTAATTTAGGATTTTTGTCCATTTTGACCCCATGTGATAATTGAATAATTTCACTTTTTTGTAATAGTATACACTGTCGTAATTTAGGATTTTTGTCCATTTTGACCCCATGTGATAATTGAATAATTTCACTTTTTTGTAATAGTATACACTGTCGAAATTTAGGATTTTTGTCCATTTTGACCCCATGTGATAATTGAATAATTTCACTTTTTTGTAATAGTATACACTGTCGTAATTTAGAATTTTTGTCCATTTTGACTCCATGTGATAATTGAATAATTTCACTTTTATGTAATAGTATACACTGTCGTAATTTAGGATTTTTGTCCATTTTGACCCCATGTGATAATTTAATAATTTCACTTTTATGTAATAGTATACACTGTCGAAATTTAGGATTTTTGTCCATTTTGACCCCATGTGATAATTGAATAATTTCACTTTTTGTAATAGTATACACTGTCGTAATTTAGGATTTTTGTCCATTTTGACCCCATGTGATAATTGAATAATTTCACTTTTTTGTAATAGTATACACTGTCGAAATTTAGAATTTTTGTCCATTTTAAACCCATGTGATAATTGAATAATTTCACTTTTTTGTAATAGTATACACTGTCGAAATTTAGGATTTTTGTCCATTTTGACCCTATGTGATAATTGAATAATTTCACTTTTTTGTAATAGTATACACTGTCGAAATTTAGGATTTTTGTCCATTTTGACCCCATGTGATAATTGAATAATTTCACTTTTTTGTAATAGTATACACTGTCTTAATTTAGAATTTTTGTCCATTTTGACCCCATGTGAAAATTGAATAATTTCACTTTTTTGTAATAGTATACACTGTCGTAATTTAGGATTTTTGTCCATTTTGACCCCATGTGATAATTGAATAATTTCACTTTTTTGTAATAGTATACACTGTCGAAATTTAGGATTTTTGTCCATTTTGACCCCATGTGATAATTGAATAATTTTACTTTTTTGTAATAGTATACACTGTCAAAATTTAGGATTTTTGTCCATTTTGACCCCATGTGATAATTGAATAATTTCACTTTTTTGTAATAGTATACACTGTCGAAATTTAGGATTTTTGTCCATTTTGACCCCATGTGATAATTGAATTATTTCACTTTTTTGTAATAGTATACACTGTCGAAATTTAGGATTTTTGTCCATTTTGACCCCATGTGATAATTGAATAATTTCACTTTTTTGTAATAGTATACACTGTCGTAATTTAGAATTTTTGTCCATTTTGACTCGACGTGATAATTGAATAATTTCACTTTTTTGTAATAGTATACACTGTCGTAATTTAGGTTTTTGACCATTTTGACTCGACGTGATAATTGAATAATTTCACTTTTTTGTAATAGTATACACTGTCGTAATTTAGGATTTTTGTCCATTTTGACTCGACGTGATAATTGAATAATTTCACTTTTTTGTAATAGTATACACTGTCGAAATTTAGGATTTTTGTCCATTTTGACCCCATGTGATAATTGAATAATTTCACTTTTTTGTAATAGTATACACTGTCGAAATTTAGGATTTTTGTCCATTTTGACCCCATGTGATAATTGAATAATTTTACTTTTTTGTAATAGTATACACTGTCGAAATTTAGGATTTTTGTCCATTTTGACCCCATGTGATAATTGAATAATTTCACTTTTTTGTAATAGTATACACTGTCGAAATTTAGGATTTTTGTCCATTTTGACCCCATGTGATAATTGAATAATTTCAATTTTTTGTAATAGTATACACTGTCGAAATTTAGAATTTTTGTCCATTTTAAACCCATGTGATAATTGAATAATTTCACTTTTTTGTAATAGTATACACTGTCGAAATTTAAGATTTTTGTCCATTTTGACCCCATGTGATAATTGAATAATTTCACTTTTTTGTAATAGTATACACTGTCGTAATTTAGAATTTTTGTCCATTTTGACTTGACGTGATAATTGAATAATTTCACTTTTATGTAATAGTATACACTGTCGAAATTTAGCATTTTTGTCCATTTTGACCCCATGTGATAATTGAATAATTTCACTTTTTTGTAATAGTATACACCATCGTAATTTAGGATTTTTGTTCATTTTGACCCCATGTGATAATTGAATAATTTCACTTTTTTGTAATAGTATACACCGTCGTAATTTAGGATTTTTGTCCATTTTGACCCCATGTGATAATTGAATAATTTCACTTTTTTGTAATAGTATACACCGTCGTAATTTAGAATTTTTGGCCATTTTGACTCCATGTGATAATTGAATAATTTCACTTTTTTGTAATAGTATACACTGTAGAATCTTAGGATTTTTGTCCATTTTGACCCCATGTGATAATTGAATAATTTCACTTTTTTGTAATAGTATACACTGTCGTAATTTAGGATTTTTGTCCATTTTGACCCCATGTGATAATTGAATAATTTCACTTTTTTGTAATAGTATACACTGTCGTAATTTAGGATTTTTGTCCATTTTGACCCCATGTGATAATTGAATAATTTCACTTTTTTGTAATAGTATACACTGTCGTAATTTAGGATTTTTGTCCATTTTGACCCCATGTGATAATTGAATAATTTCACTTTTTTGTAATAGTATACACTGTCGTAATTTAGAATTTTTGTCCATTTTGACTCCATGTGATAATTGAATAATTTCACTTTTATGTAATAGTATACACTGTCGTAATTTAGGATTTTTGTCCATTTTGACCCCATGTGATAATTGAATAATTTCACTTTTATGTAATAGTATACACTGTCGAAATTTAGGATTTTTGTCCATTTTGACTCCATGTGATAATTGAATAATTTCACTTTTTTGTAATAGTATACACTGTCGTAATTTAGGATTTTTGTCCATTTTGACCCCATGTGATAATTGAATAATTTCACTTTTTTGTAATAGTATACACTGTCAAAATTTAGAATTTTTGTCCATTTTAAACCCATGTGATAATTGAATAATTTCACTTTTTTGTAATAGTATACACTGTCGAAATTTAAGATTTTTGTCCATTTTGACCCCATGTGATAATTGAATAATTTCACTTTTTTGTAATAGTATACACTGTCGTAATTTAGAATTTTTGTCCATTTTGACTCCATGTGATAATTGAATAATTTCACTTTTTTGTAATAGTATACCCTGTCGAATCTTAGGATTTTTGTCCATTTTGACCCCATGTGATAATTGAATAATTTCACTTTTTTGTAATAGTATACACTGTCGTAATTTAGAATTTTTGTCCATTTTGACTCCATGTGATAATTGAATAATTTCACTTTTATGTAATAGTATACACTGTCGTAATTTAGGATTTTTGTCCATTTTGACCCCATGTGATAATTGAATAATTTCACTTTTATGTAATAGTATACACTGTCGTAATTTAGGATTTTTGTCCATTTTGACCCCATGTGATAATTGAATAATTTCACTTTTTTGTAATAGTATACACTGTCGTAATTTAGGATTTTTGTCCATTTTGACCCCATGTGATAATTGAATAATTTCACTTTTTTGTAATAGTATACACTGTCGTAATTTAGGATTTTTGTCCATTTTGACCCCATGTGATAATTGAATAATTTCACTTTTTTGTAATAGTATACACTGTCGAAATTTAGGATTTTTGTCCATTTTGACCCCATGTGATAATTGAATAATTTCACTTTTTTGTAATAGTATACACTGTTGTAATTTAGAATTTTTGTCCATTTTGACTCCATGTGATAATTGAATAATTTCACTTTTATGTAATAGTATACACTGTCGTAATTTAGGATTTTTGTCCATTTTGACCCCATGTGATAATTTAATAATTTCACTTTTATGTAATAGTATACACTGTCGAAATTTAGGATTTTTGTCCATTTTGACCCCATGTGATAATTGAATAATTTCACTTTTTGTAATAGTATACACTGTCGTAATTTAGGATTTTTGTCCATTTTGACCCCATGTGATAATTGAATAATTTCACTTTTTTGTAATAGTATACACTGTCGAAATTTAGAATTTTTGTCCATTTTAAACCCATGTGATAATTGAATAATTTCACTTTTTTGTAATAGTATACACTGTCGAAATTTAGGATTTTTGTCCATTTTGACCCTATGTGATAATTGAATAATTTCACTTTTTTGTAATAGTATACACTGTCGAAATTTAGGATTTTTGTCCATTTTGACCCCATGTGATAATTGAATAATTTCACTTTTTTGTAATAGTATACACTGTCTTAATTTAGAATTTTTGTCCATTTTGACCCCATGTGAAAATTGAATAATTTCACTTTTTTGTAATAGTATACACTGTCGTAATTTAGGATTTTTGTCCATTTTGACCCCATGTGATAATTGAATAATTTCACTTTTTTGTAATAGTATACACTGTCGAAATTTAGGATTTTTGTCCATTTTGACCCCATGTGATAATTGAATAATTTCACTTTTTTGTAATAGTATACACTGTCGTAATTTAGGATTTTTGTCCATTTTGACCCCATGTGATAATTGAATAATTTCACTTTTTTGTAATAGTATACACTGTCGAAATTTAGGATTTTTGTCCATTTTGACCCCATGTGATAATTGAATAATTTCACTTTTTTGTAATAGAATACACTGTCGTAATTTAGGATTTTGTCCATTTTGACCTCATGTGATAATTGAATAATTTCACTTTTATGTAATAGTATACACTGTCGAAATATAGGATTTTTGTCCATTTTGACCCCATGTGATAATTGAATAATTTCACTTTTATGTAATAGTATACACTGTCGAAATATAGGATTTTTGTCCATTTTGACCCCATGTGATAATTGAATAATTTCACTTTTTTGTAATAGTATACACTGTCGAAATTTAGGATTTTTGTCCATTTTGACCCCATGTGATAATTGAATAATTTCACTTTTTTGTAATAGTATACACTGTCGAAATTTAGGATTTTTGTCCATTTTGACCCCATGTGATAATTGAATAATTTTACTTTTTTGTAATAGTATACACTGTCGAAATTTAGGATTTTTGTCCATTTTGACCCCATGTGATAATTGAATAATTTCACTTTTTTGTAATAGTATACACTGTCGAAATTTAGGATTTTTGTCCATTTTGACCCCATGTGATAATTGAATTATTTCACTTTTTTGTAATAGTATACACTGTCGAAATTTAGGATTTTTGTCCATTTTGACCCCATGTGATAATTGAATAATTTCACTTTTTTGTAATAGTATACACTGTCGTAATTTAGAATTTTTGTCCATTTTGACTCGACGTGATAATTGAATAATTTCACTTTTTTGTAATAGTATACACTGTCGTAATTTAGGTTTTTGACCATTTTGACTCGACGTGATAATTGAATAATTTCACTTTTTTGTAATAGTATGCACTGTCGTAATTTAGGATTTTTGTCCATTTTGACTCGACGTGATAATTGAATAATTTCACTTTTTTGTAATAGTATACACTGTCGAAATTTAGGATTTTTGTCCATTTTGACCCCATGTGATAATTGAATAATTTCACTTTTTTGTAATAGTATACACTGTCGAAATTTAGGATTTTTGTCCATTTTGACCCCATGTGATAATTGAATAATTTTACTTTTTTGTAATAGTATACACTGTCGAAATTTAGGATTTTTGTCCATTTTGACCCCATGTGATAATTGAATAATTTCAATTTTTTGTAATAGTATACACTGTCGAATCTTAGGATTTTTGTCCATTTTGACCCCATGTGATAATTGAATAATTTCACTTTTTTGTAATAGTATACACTGTCGAAATTTAGAATTTTTGTCCATTTTGACCCCATTTGATAATTGAATAATTTCACTTTTTGTAATAGTATACACTGTCGAAATTTAGAATTTTTGTCCATTTTGACCCCATGTGATACTTGAATAATTTCACTTTTTTGTAATAGTATACACTGTCGTAATTTAGAATTTTTGTCCATTTTGACTCGACGTGATAATTGAATAATTTCACTTTTATGTAATAGTATACACTGTCGAAATTTAGCATTTTTGTCCATTTTGACCCCATGTGATAATTGAATAATTTCACTTTTTTGTAATAGTATACACCATCGTAATTTAGGATTTTTGTTCATTTTGACCCCATGTGATAATTGAATAATTTCACTTTTTTGTAATAGTATACACCGTCGTAATTTAGGATTTTTGTCCATTTTGACCCCATGTGATATTTGAATAATTTCACTTTTTTGTAATAGTATACACTGTCGAAATTTAGGATTTTTGTCCATTTTGACCCCATGTGATAATTGAATAATTTCACTTTTTTGTAATAGTATACACTGTCGTAATTTAGGATTTTTGTCCATTTTGACCCCATGTGATAATTGAATAATTTCACTTTTTTGTAATAGTATACACTGTCGAAATTTAGGATTTTTGTCCATTTTGACCCCATGTGATAATTGAATAATTTCACTTTTTTGTAATAGAATACACTGTCGTAATTTAGGATTTTGTCCATTTTGACCTCATGTGATAATTGAATAATTTCACTTTTATGTAATAGTATACACTGTCGAAATATAGGATTTTTGTCCATTTTGACCCCATGTGATAATTGAATAATTTCACTTTTATGTAATAGTATACACTGTCGAAATATAGGATTTTTGTCCATTTTGACCCCATGTGATAATTGAATAATTTCACTTTTTTGTAATAGTATACACTGTCGAAATTTAGGATTTTTGTCCATTTTGACCCCATGTGATAATTGAATAATTTCACTTTTTTGTAATAGTATACACTGTCGAAATTTAGGATTTTTGTCCATTTTGACCCCATGTGATAATTGAATAATTTTACTTTTTTGTAATAGTATACACTGTCGAAATTTAGGATTTTTGTCCATTTTGACCCCGTGATAATTGAATAATTTCACTTTTTTGTAATAGTATACACTGTCGAAATTTAGGATTTTTGTCCATTTTGACCCCATGTGATAATTGAATTATTTCACTTTTTTGTAATAGTATACACTGTCGAAATTTAGGATTTTTGTCCATTTTGACCCCATGTGATAATTGAATAATTTCACTTTTTTGTAATAGTATACACTGTCGTAATTTAGAATTTTTGTCCATTTTGACTCGACGTGATAATTGAATAATTTCACTTTTTTGTAATAGTATACACTGTCGAAATTTAGAATTTTTGTCCATTTTGACCCCATTTGATAATTGAATAATTTCACTTTTTGTAATAGTATACACTGTCGAAATTTAGAATTTTTGTCCATTTTGACCCCATGTGATACTTGAATAATTTCACTTTTTTGTAATAGTATACACTGTCGTAATTTAGAATTTTTGTCCATTTTGACTCGACGTGATAATTGAATAATTTCACTTTTATGTAATAGTATACACTGTCGAAATTTAGCATTTTTGTCCATTTTGACCCCATGTGATAATTGAATAATTTCACTTTTTTGTAATAGTATACACCATCGTAATTTAGGATTTTTGTTCATTTTGACCCCATGTGATAATTGAATAATTTCACTTTTTTGTAATAGTATACACCGTCGTAATTTAGGATTTTTGTCCATTTTGACCCCATGTGATATTTGAATAATTTCACTTTTTTGTAATAGTATACACTGTCGAAATTTAGGATTTTTGTCCATTTTGACCCCATGTGATAATTTAATAATTTCACTTTTTTGTAATAGTATACACTGTCGTAATTTAGGATTTTTGTCCATTTTGACCCCATGTGATAATTGAATAATTTCACTTTTTTGTAATAGTATACACTGTCGAAATTTAGGATTTTTGTCCATTTTGACCCCATGTGATAATTGAATAATTTCACTTTTTTGTAATAGAATACACTGTCATAATTTAGGATTTTGTCCATTTTGACCTCATGTGATAATTGAATAATTTCACTTTTATGTAATAGTATACACTGTCGAAATATAGGATTTTTGTCCATTTTGACCCCATGTGATAATTGAATAATTTCACTTTTATGTAATAGTATACACTGTCGAAATATAGGATTTTTGTCCATTTTGACCCCATGTGATAATTGAATAATTTCACTTTTTTGTAATAGTATACACTGTCGAAATTTAGGATTTTTGTCCATTTTGACCCCATGTGATAATTGAATAATTTCACTTTTTTGTAATAGTATACACTGTCGAAATTTAGGATTTTTGTCCATTTTGACCCCATGTGATAATTGAATAATTTTACTTTTTTGTAATAGTATACACTGTCGAAATTTAGGATTTTTGTCCATTTTGACCCCATGTGATAATTGAATAATTTCACTTTTTTGTAATAGTATACACTGTCGAAATTTAGGATTTTTGTCCATTTTGACCCCATGTGATAATTGAATTATTTCACTTTTTTGTAATAGTATACACTGTCGAAATTTAGGATTTTTGTCCATTTTGACCCCATGTGATAATTGAATAATTTCACTTTTTTGTAATAGTATACACTGTCGTAATTTAGAATTTTTGTCCATTTTGACTCGACGTGATAATTGAATAATTTCACTTTTTTGTAATAGTATACACTGTCGTAATTTAGGTTTTTGACCATTTTGACTCGACGTGATAATTGAATAATTTCACTTTTTTGTAATAGTATACACTGTCGTAATTTAGGATTTTTGTCCATTTTGACTCGACGTGATAATTGAATAATTTCACTTTTTTGTAATAGTATACACTGTCGAAATTTAGGATTTTTGTCCATTTTGACCCCATGTGATAATTGAATAATTTCACTTTTTTGTAATAGTATACACTGTCGAAATTTAGGATTTTTGTCCATTTTGACCCCATGTGATAATTGAATAATTTTACTTTTTTGTAATAGTATACACTGTCGAAATTTAGGATTTTTGTCCATTTTGACCCCATGTGATAATTGAATAATTTCACTTTTTTGTAATAGTATACACTGTCGAAATTTAGGATTTTTGTCCATTTTGACCCCATGTGATAATTGAATAATTTCAATTTTTTGTAATAGTATACACTGTCGAATCTTAGGATTTTTGTCCATTTTGACCCCATGTGATAATTGAATAATTTCACTTTTTTGTAATAGTATACACTGTCGAAATTTAGAATTTTTGTCCATTTTGACCCCATTTGATAATTGAATAATTTCACTTTTTGTAATAGTATACACTGTCGAAATTTAGAATTTTTGTCCATTTTGACCCCATGTGATACTTGAATAATTTCACTTTTTTGTAATAGTATACACTGTCGTAATTTAGAATTTTTGTCCATTTTGACTCGACGTGATAATTGAATAATTTCACTTTTATGTAATAGTATACACTGTCGAAATTTAGCATTTTTGTCCATTTTGACCCCATGTGATAATTGAATAATTTCACTTTTTTGTAATAGTATACACCGTCGTAATTTAGGATTTTTGTTCATTTTGACCCCATGTGATAATTGAATAATTTCACTTTTTTGTAATAGTATACACCGTCGTAATTTAGGATTTTTGTCCATTTTGACCCCATGTGATATTTGAATAATTTCACTTTTTTGTAATAGTATACACTGTCGTAATTTAGGATTTTTGTCCATTTTGACCCCATGTGATAATTGAATAATTTCACTTTTTTGTAATAGTATACACTGTCGTAATTTAGGATTTTTGTCCATTTTGACCCCATGTGATAATTGAATAATTTCACTTTTTTGTAATAGTATACACTGTCGTAATTTAGGATTTTTGTCCATTTTGACCCCATGTGATAATTGAATAATTTCACTTTTTTGTAATAGTATACACTGTCGTAATTTAGGATTTTTGTCCATTTTGACCCCATGTGATAATTGAATAATTTCACTTTTTTGTAATAGTATACACTGTCGTAATTTAGGATTTTTGTCCATTTTGACCCCATGTGATAATTGAATAATTTCACTTTTATGTAATAGTATACACTGTCGAAATATAGGATTTTTGTCCATTTTGACCACATGTGATAATTGAATAATTTCACTTTTTTGTAATAGTATACACTGTCGTAATTTAGAATTTTTGGCCATTTTGACTCCATGTGATAATTGAATAATTTCACTTTTTTGTAATAGTATACACTGTCGAATCTTAGGATTTTTGTCCATTTTGACCCCATGTGATAATTGAATAATTTCACTTTTTTGTAATAGTATACACTGTCGTAATTTAGGATTTTTGTCCATTTTGACCCCATGTGATAATTGAATAATTTCACTTTTTTGTAATAGTATACACTGTCGTAATTTAGGATTTTTGTCCATTTTGACCCCATGTGATAATTGAATAATTTCACTTTTTTGTAATAGTATACACTGTCGTAATTTAGGATTTTTGTCCATTTTGACCCCATGTGATAATTGAATAATTTCACTTTTTTGTAATAGTATACACTGTCGTAATTTAGGATTTTTGTCCATTTTGACTCCATGTGATAATTGAATAATTTCACTTTTATGTAATAGTATACACTGTCGTAATTTAGGATTTTTGTCCATTTTGACCCCATGTGATAATTGAATAATTTCACTTTTATGTAATAGTATACACTGTCGAAATTTAGGATTTTTGTCCATTTTGACTCCATGTGATAATTGAATAATTTCACTTTTTTGTAATAGTATACACTGTCGTAATTTAGGATTTTTGTCCATTTTGACCCCATGTGATAATTGAATAATTTCACTTTTTTGTAATAGTATACACTGTCGAAATTTAGAATTTTTGTCCATTTTAAACCCATGTGATAATTGAATAATTTCACTTTTTTGTAATAGTATACACTGTCGAAATTTAAGATTTTTGTCCATTTTGACCCCATGTGATAATTGAATAATTTCACTTTTTTGTAATAGTATACACTGTCGTAATTTAGAATTTTTGTCCATTTTGACTTGACGTGATAATTGAATAATTTCACTTTTATGTAATAGTATACACTGTCGAAATTTAGCATTTTTGTCCATTTTGACCCCATGTGATAATTGAATAATTTCACTTTTTTGTAATAGTATACACCATCGTAATTTAGGATTTTTGTTCATTTTGACCCCATGTGATAATTGAATAATTTCACTTTTTTGTAATAGTATACACCGTCGTAATTTAGGATTTTTGTCCATTTTGACCCCATGTGATAATTGAATAATTTCACTTTTTTGTAATAGTATACACCGTCGTAATTTAGGATTTTTGTCCATTTTGACCCCATGTGATAATTGAATAATTTCACTTTTTTGGAATAGTATACACCGTCGTAATTTAGGATTTTTGTCCATTTTGACCCCATGTGATAATTGAATAATTTCACTTTTTTGTAATAGTATACACCGTCGTAATTTAGGATTTTTGTCCATTTTGACCCCATGTGATAATTGAATAATTTCACTTTTTTGTAATAGTATACACTGTCGTAATTTAGGATTTTTGTCCATTTTGACCCCATGTGATAATTGAATAATTTCACTTTTTTGTAATAGTATACACTGTCGAAATTTAGGATTTTTGTCCATTTTGACCCCATGTGATAATTGAATAATTTCACTTTTTTGTAATAGTATACACTGTCGTAATTTAGGATTTTTGTCCATTTTGACCCCATGTGATAATTGAATAATTTCACTTTTTTGTAATAGTATACACCATCGTAATTTAGGATTTTTGTTCATTTTGACCCCATGTGATAATTGAATAATTTCACTTTTTTGTAATAGTATACACCGTCGTAATTTAGGATTTTTGTCCATTTTGACCCCATGTGATATTTGAATAATTTCACTTTTTTGTAATAGTATACACTGTCGTAATTTAGGATTTTTGTCCATTTTGACCCCATGTGATAATTGAATAATTTCACTTTTTTGTAATAGTATACACTGTCGTAATTTAGGATTTTTGTCCATTTTGACCCCATGTGATAATTGAATAATTTCACTTTTTTGTAATAGTATACACTGTCGTAATTTAGGATTTTTGTCCATTTTGACCCCATGTGATAATTGAATAATTTCACTTTTTTGTAATAGTATACACTGTCGTAATTTAGGATTTTTGTCCATTTTGACCCCATGTGATAATTGAATAATTTCACTTTTATGTAATAGTATACACTGTCGAAATATAGGATTTTTGTCCATTTTGACCACATGTGATAATTGAATAATTTCACTTTTTTGTAATAGTATACACTGTCGTAATTTAGAATTTTTGGCCATTTTGACTCCATGTGATAATTGAATAATTTCACTTTTTTGTAATAGTATACACTGTCGAATCTTAGGATTTTTGTCCATTTTGACCCCATGTGATAATTGAATAATTTCACTTTTTTGTAATAGTATACACTGTCGTAATTTAGGATTTTTGTCCATTTTGACCCCATGTGATAATTGAATAATTTCACTTTTTTGTAATAGTATACACTGTCGTAATTTAGGATTTTTGTCCATTTTGACCCCATGTGATAATTGAATAATTTCACTTTTTTGTAATAGTATACACTGTCGTAATTTAGGATTTTTGTCCATTTTGACCCCATGTGATTGAATAATTTCACTTTTTTGTAATAGTATACACTGTCGTAATTTAGAATTTTTGTCCATTTTGACTCCATGTGATAATTGAATAATTTCACTTTTATGTAATAGTATACACTGTCGTAATTTAGGATTTTTGTCCATTTTGACCCCATGTGATAATTGAATAATTTCACTTTTTTGTAATAGTATACACTGTCGAAATTTAGAATTTTTGTCCATTTTGACCCCATGTGATAATTGAATAATTTCACTTTTATGTAATAGTATACACTGTCGTAATTTAGGATTTTTGTCCATTTTGACCCCATGTGATAATTGAATAATTTCACTTTTATGTAATAGTATACACTGTCGAAATTTAGGATTTTTGTCCATTTTGACTCCATGTGATAATTGAATAATTTCACTTTTTTGTAATAGTATACACTGTCGTAATTTAGGATTTTTGTCCATTTTGACCCCATGTGATAATTGAATAATTTCACTTTTTTGTAATAGTATACACTGTCGAAATTTAGAATTTTTGTCCATTTTAAACCCATGTGATAATTGAATAATTTCACTTTTTTGTAATAGTATACACTGTCGAAATTTAAGATTTTTGTCCATTTTGACCCCATGTGATAATTGAATAATTTCACTTTTTTGTAATAGTATACACTGTCGTAATTTAGAATTTTTGTCCATTTTGACTTGACGTGATAATTGAATAATTTCACTTTTATGTAATAGTATACACTGTCGAAATTTAGCATTTTTGTCCATTTTGACCCCATGTGATAATTGAATAATTTCACTTTTTTGTAATAGTATACACCATCGTAATTTAGGATTTTTGTTCATTTTGACCCCATGTGATAATTGAATAATTTCACTTTTTTGTAATAGTATACACCGTCGTAATTTAGGATTTTTGTCCATTTTGACCCCATGTGATAATTGAATAATTTCACTTTTTTGTAATAGTATACACCGTCGTAATTTAGGATTTTTGTCCATTTTGACCCCATGTGATAATTGAATAATTTCACTTTTTTGGAATAGTATACACCGTCGTAATTTAGGATTTTTGTCCATTTTGACCCCATGTGATAATTGAATAATTTCACTTTTTTGTAATAGTATACACCGTCGTAATTTAGGATTTTTGTCCATTTTGACCCCATGTGATAATTGAATAATTTCACTTTTTTGTAATAGTATACACCGTCGTAATTTAGGATTTTTGTCCATTTTGACCCCATGTGATAATTGAATAATTTCACTTTTTTGTAATAGTATACACTGTCGTAATTTAGGATTTTTGTCCATTTTGACCCCATGTGATAATTGAATAATTTCACTTTTTTGTAATAGTATACACTGTCGAAATTTAGGATTTTTGTCCATTTTGACCCCATGTGATAATTGAATAATTTCACTTTTTTGTAATAGTATACACTGTCGTAATTTAGGATTTTTGTCCATTTTGACCCCATGTGATAATTGAATAATTTCACTTTTATGTAAAAGTATACACTGTCGAAATATAGGATTTTTGTCCATTTTGACCCCATGTGATAATTGAATAATTTCACTTTTTTGTAATAGTATACACTGTCGTAATTTAGAATTTTTGTCCATTTTGACTCCATGTGATAATTGAATAATTTCACTTTTTTGTAATAGTATACCCTGTCGAATCTTAGGATTTTTGTCCATTTTGACCCCATGTGATAATTGAATAATTTCACTTTTTTGTAATAGTATACACTGTCGTAATTTAGAATTTTTGTCCATTTTGACTCCATGTGATAATTGAATAATTTCACTTTTATGTAATAGTATACACTGTCGTAATTTAGGATTTTTGTCCATTTTGACCCCATGTGATAATTGAATAATTTCACTTTTATGTAATAGTATACACTGTCGTAATTTAGGATTTTTGTCCATTTTGACCCCATGTGATAATTGAATAATTTCACTTTTTTGTAATAGTATACACTGTCGTAATTTAGGATTTTTGTCCATTTTGACCCCATGTGATAATTGAATAATTTCACTTTTTTGTAATAGTATACACTGTCGTAATTTAGGATTTTTGTCCATTTTGACCCCATGTGATAATTGAATAATTTCACTTTTTTGTAATAGTATACACTGTCGAAATTTAGGATTTTTGTCCATTTTGACCCCATGTGATAATTGAATAATTTCACTTTTTTGTAATAGTATACACTGTCGTAATTTAGGATTTTTGTCCATTTTGACCCCATGTGATAATTGAATAATTTCACTTTTATGTAATAGTATACACTGTCGTAATTTAGGATTTTTGTCCATTTTGACCCCATGTGATAATTGAATAATTTCACTTTTATGTAATAGTATACACTGTCGAAATTTAGGATTTTTGTCCATTTTGACCCCATGTGATAATTGAATAATTTCACTTTTTGTAATAGTATACACTGTCGTAATTTAGGATTTTTGTCCATTTTGACCCCATGTGATAATTGAATAATTTCACTTTTTTGTAATAGTATACACTGTCGAAATTTAGGATTTTTGTCCATTTTAAACCCATGTGATAATTGAATAATTTCACTTTTTTGTAATAGTATACACTGTCGAAATTTAGGATTTTTGTCCATTTTGACCCTATGTGATAATTGAATAATTTCACTTTTTTGTAATAGTATACACTGTCGAAATTTAGGATTTTTGTCCATTTTGACCCCATGTGATAATTGAATAATTTCACTTTTATGTAAAAGTATACACTGTCGTAATTTAAAATTTTTGTCGATTTTGACCCCATGTGATAATTGAATTATTTCACTTTTTTGTAATAGTATACACTGTCGAAATTTAGGATTTTTGTCCATTTTGACCCCATGTGATAATTGAATAATTTCACTTTTTTGTAATAGTATACACTGTCGAAATTTTGGATTTTTGTCCATTTTGACCCCATGTGATAATTGAATAATTTCACTTTTTTGTAGTAGTATACACTGTCGAAATTTTGGATTTTTGTCCATTTTGACCCCATGTGATAATTGAATAATTTCACTTTTTTGTAGTAGTATACACTGTCGTAATTTAGGATTTTTGTCCATTTTGACCCCATGTGATAATTGAATAATTTCACTTTTTTGTAATAGTATACACTGTCGAAATTTAGGATTTTTGTCCATTTTGACCCCATGTGATAATTGAATAATTTCACTTTTTTGTAATAGTATACACTGTCGAAATTTAGGATTTTTGTCCATTTTGACCCCATGTGATAATTGAATAATTTCACTTTTATGTAATAGTATACACTGTCGAAATTTTGAATTTTTGTCCATTTTGACCCCATGTGATAATTGAATAATTTCACTTTTTTGTAATAGTATACACTGTCGTAATTTAGAATTTTTGTCCATTTTGACCCCATGTGATAATTGAATAATTTCACTTTTTTGTAATAGTATACACTGTCGTAATTTAGGATTTTTGTCCATTTTAATTGAATAATTTCACTTTTTTGTAATAGTGTACACTGTCGTAATTTAGGATTTTTGTCCATTTTGACTCCATGTGATAATTGAATAATTTCACTTTTTTGTAATAGTATACACTGTCGAAATTTAGGATTTTTGTCCATTTTGACCCCATGTGATAATTGAATAATTTCACTTTCATGTAATAGTAGACACTGTCGAAATTTAGGATTTTTGTCCATTTTGACCCCATGTGATAATTGAATAATTTCACTTTTTTGTAATAGTATACACTGTCGAAATATAGGATTTTTGTCCATTTTGACCCCATGTGATAATTGAATAATTTCACTTTCATGTAATAGTAGACACTGTTATAATTTAGGATTTTTGTCCATTTTGACCCCATGTGATAATTGAATAATTTCACTTTCATGTAATAGTAGACACTGTCGAAATTTAGGATTTTTGTCCATTTTGACCCCATGTGATAATTGAATAATTTCACTTTTTTGTAATAGTATACACTGTCATAATTTAGGATTTTTGTCCATTTTGACCCCATGTGATAATTGAATAATTTCACTTTTTTGTAATAGTATACACTGTCGAAATATAGGATTTTTGTCCATTTTGACCCCATGTGATAATTGAATAATTTCACTTTCATGTAATAGTATACACTGTCGAAATATAGGATTTTTGTCCATTTTGACCCCATGTGATAATTGAATAATTTCACTTTTTTGTAATAGTATACACTGTCGTAATTTAGGATTTTTGTCCATTTTGACCCTATGTGATAATTGAATAATTTCACTTTTTTGTAATAGTATACACTGTCGTAATTAAGGATTTTTGTCCATTTTGACCCCATGTGATAATTGAATAATTTCACTTTTATGTAATAGTATACACTGTCGTAATTTAGGATTTTTGTCCATTTTGACCCCATGTGATAATTGAATAATTTCACTTTCATGTAATAGTATACACTGTCGTAATTTAGGATTTTTGTCCATTTTGACTCCATGTGATAATTGAATAATTTCACTTTTTTGTAATAGTATACACTGTCGAAATTTAGGATTTTTGTCCATTTTGACCCCATGTGATAATTGAATAATTTCACTTTCATGTAATAGTAGACACTGTCGAAATTTAGGATTTTTGTCCATTTTGACCCCATGTGATAATTGAATAATTTCACTTTTTTGTAATAGTATACACTGTCGAAATATAGGATTTTTGTCCATTTTGACCCCATGTGATAATTGAATAATTTCACTTTCATGTAATAGTATACACTGTCGAAATTTAGGATTTTTGTCCATTTTGACCTCATGTGATAATTGAATAATTTCACTTTTTTGTAATAGTATACACTGTCGTAATTTTGGATTTTTGTCCATTTTGACTCCATGTGATAATTGAATAATTTCACTTTCATGTAATAGTATACACTGTCGAAATTTAGGATTTTTGTCCATTTTGACCTCATGTGATAATTGAATAATTTCACTTTTATGTAATAGTATACACTGTTATAATTTAGGATTTTTGTCCATTTTGACCCCATGTGATAATTGAATAATTTCACTTTCATGTAATAGTATACACTGTCGAAATTTAGGATTTTTGTCCATTTTGACCTCATGTGATAATTGAATAATTTCACTTTTTTGTAATAGTATACACTGTCGTAATTTTGGATTTTTGTCCATTTTGACTCCATGTGATAATTGTATATTATTGCATAAAAGTGAAATTATGTAATTATAAATTAACTAGTAAACTAACAATGAGCAATATGTTTACAGCGTTTATTACCCGTTAATGTAAGGTCACGCAAATGTTCACAGTGCGTTAACAGATGCAAGTTTTGATTTTAATAATGAACTAGCAAATGTTGATATGAACAAAGATGAATAAATGCTGTAGCGTTATTTTAATAAATGAAACACTGCGGTAAAGTGTTGCCCTGAGTTTGTTCATCTGTGACCCTGAGAAGCGCAAAGAACAGAATTTTTTTTGCATTTGTGAGTTTAAAGTTAACGCTTTAATTCCTGACCCGTCTTCAGTCTCCCACACATGAACTCAACCCTGGACTTATACTGACCTCTTAATATAATAAAGAACAGAAGACGGAAGAGGAATGCTAATCTCGCTAATTTTTTTTACCAGCTATATATTTGTTGTTGCTCACACTAACATCTTTGTTGTGTGTGTGTGTGTGTCAGTGATCGACGTGCAGGCGTTCGAGCGTCTCCTGGGCTCCTGTAAGCAGATCCTGAAGAGGAACATCTGGCAGTACGAGCAGCAGCTGGTGGCCGTGTTCGGATCCAGCGTCGACCTCAAACACTGACTCCATTACACACACACACACACATTCCCATGATCGTCTGTAAAGAGCACTGGAGCTCTTCAGATCCACAGAAGCTCATGACGAGTGAACATTCACACGGTTCTAACCGTGTGTGTGTGTCTGGGAGAGTGTGTGTGTCTGTCTCAGGAAACATCAACACATTACACATAAAGTCTGCAGAAGAGTTTAAGCACTTATTTCCTGCATGTCTTCAGCCCAAACCTTCCTTAAAGATTCCTCGTTTTCAGTCATATTGCTCTGTCTGCCCAATTCATGGCCCTGTTCCTCTGAAGCTGTAAAGGATGTGTTAAAGAGGACATAAGGTCTTGACACTAGAGCCACTGTTCTGACAAAATACAGATTTTGAGCACTTTATACCCAAGCAATCTTTCTTTATGAACCACTGAACATGGCATAATGGACCATTTGTACAGTCATATTGCTCCATTTGCCCAATTCATGGCCCTGTTTCTCTGAAGCTGTAAAGGATGTGTTAGAATGGAAACCGAAGCTTAATACTAGAGCCACTGTTATAAAAACAGACAGATTTTGAGCACTTTATACAAAAAGAAATATTTTTTAGGACCCATTGAACTTGGCATAATGGACAATTTGCAGAATATTTTTGGGCATTCACAGAGCATGCATTAAATTGGCCAAACGACTCAGAAAGTTCTCAACATTTGTCTTCGTATTAAAGCAAACCAGAAGAGTTTCCCTAAGCAGAGCAATCACACTCTTGAGGAATATCAAGGCACGGAAATAAGAGCTTGATCATGATTTCTGAGTTATTTCCTGTAGTAACGGACAGGCATGAGGTTTGCAGAGCTCAAGATGGTCAAACGTTGCTTGTGTTTTTCTCCCTGATTTATACAGCCTTTATATGTGTTTCCTTATGCATTAATAAACCCTGAAAGAGACAAAAGTTTTATGGACTTTTTTTATTTGAGTAAGAAAATCTGAAGTGCCCGCAACAAACCCAGCGAAGAGCTGCCCGCCCTGAAGTCTCACGAGTATTTACATCACAAAAGCGGTGTGATCGTGCCTTCACTCCTCCAGACGCCGCGCTGAAGGGCTCGCTCCATCTGCCACGCTTTTAAATATTTAAAATATTTACAGTCCGGCAAACCCGAAGCTCCATGATCCTGTCGGTTTGCCCAAATCTCCCATGTTCAATCCTCTACGGGACCACATGACCGGTTAAAAACACATTTATGTTACAATAACTTCTATGATTCGTTCTTCAAAAAATAGACTCAAAATCAACAAATGAGGGAAAATAATGTCACTGTTGAGATTTTTTTTTTTCTCTCGTCGCCGAATGAAGCGTTTCCATGAACAAAAATGAAATGGATCAATAAATACACACACTCTGCAGAGTCAGACGGAGGTGATGACGATCATGAGGTGCGGAGAAATGCTGGAGATCTGGCTCAGCAGGTCCGGAGCGAGGCGCGAAAGATGGCTTTCCGAGAACTCACACGGGGGGAAGATCTGCAGCACATAGGCCGGCTGTGTGCGGAGGAAAACCAGGATTAGGACATCTGATACACACACACACACACACACACACCTCATGTTCAGGAAGAACCCTACCTGATTGGAGCCAGGATTGGGGACGTTGATGATCCCAGCCGCCAGTTTGGCCTGCAGATAATTGATGAAGGCCGATTTGAGCGCCTGCGTTTGGTTCAACACGTCATCCTGGTTGACGCCACACGGCATGGCCAACAGCAGGCAGAAGTCACTCTCCCCCTGGCAACACAAAACACACAAAAGTTCAGCCACCAGGAGCGGGAGTTCGTTTCTCTATCAGTGAAACCCTGAAACTCCAGGAACCAACGTCACAATATTCCTCATATATATATCGTCTCTCTCTGATAAATTAAAATAAGCTGATGACATCACTGTTTCCTCCAGAACGACTGTACAGCCAAATCTAATTCTGCTGCAGTATTGTCCTGTTTAACACTGAAGCTGCTCTGACACAATCGCCGCTGGAGAAGAGCGATAGAAATAAAGATGATTGACTGATATAATGGGCAGCATAATGTTGTGGGGTAAGCTTGAGTTAGTTTCCCAATCACAACACACCACAATATTCCTCATTATAATAAATAATGGGCAGCATAATGTTGTGGGGTAAGCTGGAGTTAGTTAGTTTCTGGAAAATGGGGGGTCGTCGTAATCCTGAAATCCTGAAGTTAATTTCAATACTTTTTTAAGTCTTTTTAAAGACCTTCTCAAAATATTTGAAGACCTCATCGCACTTCTAATCGGCAACACCTTTAATAAACAGTTGTAGTGAATGTAGAATTAAAATCTCTAGCGTAAGCCGATTTTGTATCGTTTATAATGCATATCTGTTTCCCAGCGTATGGACGGCGACACATCACCTAACTGCGCATTTCGCAAAATATGTTACGTCACCCGTAGACGGCGCGCGCCAGGGATGGAAATCTACCAAATCTACCACTCAATGTTTTTACCAGCCACTTTTTTGTTTTTAACTGACAATGTGTAACTGCACGTGGAAATGAACACGACAAGCTCTACAATTCTTCAGCAGCTTATTTAATCTCAAGTCTCAATGAAATACTGACGTTTCCTCTCTCTCTTATGGATGACTCGTGGTCTTTTATGGCTTCCAGTTTTAGGTTTTTAGTCCCAAAAATAAAACTATTTGTTTTGGCATCTTCTGAAGCGCGTTGAGGGCACACCGAGCTGAACATCGTCAGTAGGGACGCACCCAAATCTAAACTCTAAATGACTTTCGCTTAAGGGACCGCTCCGGTGAGAGATGCCCCTCGGGGTGATTAACAGATGGTCAGCGAGTAGATCGTTCTCTGGGATGCGGTTTCATCGAAATCGAATGTAAAGAGTTTTATCTCTAAACACAGATTAGCTTATAGCGCTAGTCTATGGGGCACAGGGTCAGTGAAATTAAACCGCTAGTTAATACCACTAATAGGGCTGGACAATAATTCAATATCAATATATATCGCGATATAATTTTTTTCAATAACGGTGATATGATTTTTAAACACATTTCCGATATTTCGATATGACTGACGTTCAGGGCGCAGCCATCAGAAAGAGCAGAACACGATTGGCTTCTTGCGTGATGACGTACACCACGGACACGCAGCCAGTGCTCAGCAGTAGTAGGCTGATAGATCCAACGGATCCAACGCGGCACGTTTTAGCTAAAAAAGAGAGTTTCCCTGACCGCAACACAAATGTGACTGAACGAGCTTCCACAAGTAAGAAGAAATAAATAGTTGATAAGAGAAGAAAGACTAACTTTCTTTAGTGGCGTGGAAGTGGTTCGTCTATCTAAAGCACTATTCGCACGGGATTAGTATTATCTAGGGACCTCTGTGATTTAGAAATGACTCCTCCACATCTGAGTTTTGTGTGGCGCATTCGCACGGGATAAGCAAAGCCTGTGATTTTACTCGAATTTACTGACTTCTCCCGGATATGATGTTCGTTATAGATAGCTGTATGAAATCATAAACAGGCATCGATATCGTTTTGATTATTTTACAGTAGCCTAATAAATAAATATAATTTCGTTCAGTTAGCGAACAGACGCCATGAACTGAGCTCAGACCAGCGGCAGGAATCAGATTTCATTTATCACGAGTAGGAAGCTGACAATATACGGCGGAAGATTCAGTTTCAAAACTAAATGTAAAAGCGCCTATTTAAACAAGATTGTCATTGTACTATACTGTTCTGTTATGTTTTTCATTAAGAACAGTATTGATGTTAATATTAAACACACCATTCAATCAGATTACTCTGAAAGTATAATCCGTGCGGGCGCGGCTGCACGGGAATTAACGGTGCGCATTATGAATGCAGACTTTATTCTTCGTGAAAGATAAAGATAGAAATGCTCACAGGGAGAGAAAAAAGCTTGCAAAAAGTATATACAATCCGCCTAATCCTGACCATATCACAGAGATGTCGATTCGCACGGGACTACTATTGTTACAGGACCTCGGTGTTCGGCGAAATATAGTAGGCTAATTTGCGGGGGAATTTTTACTTTACAAATTACAGACATGGCCGATTCTCACGAGATTAAGATCACAGACATTCTCTGCAATTATTACAAATCACCAGAGGTCCCCAGATAACACGAATCCCGTGCGAATGGGGCTGATATTAAACTTGTGCCGGAGAGGTGCCGACTAGGGGTGTAACAATACATCGACATAGCTGCATCAATCTAATGTCTAATAATACGATGCCAAGCGTTACAAATAATCCATGTAGACTATTTATGTAAGAGGCAAGTGGCACATTTGTTTTAATTCTTTCCACATTTGCACACAATGTCATGTATTAACACCAACGCGTTCATTCTCGTTTAAATTACCTTTCAAAGCTTGTGAAAGACGGTCAGACATGGCTTCACGAAAATGTATCATTTTCTCCTGTTTAAAGCCTTGCCAAAAGCAGCGTGCACTCATCTCAAACAGAGCACAAATAGGCCACTGAATTGAGTCTTATTTTATTAATTTTTTTGTGCATCAGTAGATAAAGGTATAGTTTTGCATAAAAGGAGAATATAGCGCTATGAATCGTTCTTCACTGAAATTTAAAACTTAAAAGAAAATGCTCAATAAACTGCGTCTGCGAAGTGAGAGTCTTGTTTATTTGACGGTGATTTCACATTTCTTGTTCGTATAAAGGCTAAATACAAATAAAAGGTGAACATTAATTTATTTGTACCGTTTTTATTTCTAAAATATTATATAGTTTTATAGGAGGAGGTTTCATAGACTTGGCAAATTAATTTGTCAGAAGTTTGTAGGTACAGAAATCCTTTGTGGCAGTTCTTGGTAGTTTTTCTAAAGCTTTTATATAGTTCATATCGATATCGAAATTATATCGTATCGACCAAAATTAAGAAATATATCGTGATATAAATTTTGGCCATATCGTCCAGCCCTAACCACTAACAAGACTCAACATATCCTCACACTAACACGGCAGCATAATGAGGGTCTCTACAGGCAAACCCAAGCATTGAGAACTTTATAAGAGTACAAACAGTTTAATAAGAAGATACTTTATAAGCATAGTGCATTACGCGTTTACTGACAGGCACCATCTTGGAAAACAGTCTCGACTCATCGAGCGACGAGAGCTCTGCTAAGTGATGAACTGTGACTGAGTCTCATATGGGCCGTTGTTTCCGGAAGAAAGCACTGAGCACAACAGAGAAAATAAATAAATAAAACTAAAAATGTCCATATTATTACATTTCACAAACTTAATTCCTATCTATCAGCTCACTTAGAACAGCGCTCGTGGATTGATTCGTTGTGACTGTTTTCCAAGATGGCGCCTGTCCGTGAACGCGTAAGGCACTGTCTTTATAAAGTATCTTCTTATTAAACTGTTTGTACTCTTACAAAGTTCTCAGTGCTTCGGTCTGCATGTAGGGACCCTCATTATGCTGCCGTGTTAGTGTGAGGATATTTTGAGCTGTTAGTGGCATTAACTAGCGGTTTAATTTCACTTATTCCATGCCCCATAGACTAGCGCTATAAGCTAATCTGTGTTTAGAGATAAAACTCTTTACATTCGATTTCGATGAAACCGCATCCCAGAGAACGATCTACTCGCTGACCATCTGTTAATCACCCCGAGGGGCATCTCTCACCGGAGCGGTCCTTTAAGGCATATTCAGACTGTCTGCTTGGACACTTATCAAAATGGACATGTGTTGACATACTTCTGGTGTGCGTTTGTCCGTTTAAGCGCAAGACTTGAAAGAGAACTCTGTGCGTGCTGTGAGACGAGCGCTCGCTCTCGGATGATGCAGAGACAGATCTCAGCGCGCGAGTCTTCACGCGGCGGATTACGGGGAAAGCGACTGCGAACATACGGCAGCTCTCGCATGCACTGAACAAAGTTTACAAAGAGGTGAACAGTGTGATCGGTAGCTGAAGCGAGTTTACCCGCCGCCACAACTCCAAATCACCGCGTCTGGCGGGGGCTAATGTCCATCCCTGGCGCTCCGAGCCGATCTCAGACTGAGCACACCGCTGCACTTTAATATTTATGGGGATACAAATAAATATATTCATGAATACTTTTCTGAGTCAAACTCTTTTGACAAAGCTTGAACAAAATGTAATACCTCATAAAATCGTGATTAAGACTTTAATACCTTTCAAGGGTCTTAATTTTACCAAAATGGATTTATCAACTTTTAACACGTTTTAAGACCCCGCGGACGGACACCCGGTTATATTCAGGGTCTTACATTCGGGTATATACAGTATATTCCAATGCATTCTTGAATTACAGCCATTTAGGTTTGGATAGTGCATTTTCATGTGTATTCTCAAAGGGAGGGTGCCAGTTAAGGGTTAATGTATAACGAGCTATCGCTTTCCTCGTCCTCCATCACGTACCGTCATCCTGCGAGCCACGCCCTCCAGCTGCTGCGCCTCCAGCCTCATGCGCTGCACGATCCGCAGCATTCCTCCGCTCTCCGGCAGGGGCAGCGACCGCAGGCCCAGAGCTTTATTACCACAGAGGAAGTGCAGCTGCACCGCCGCGGTGTCGTTCTTTAGCGCCAGCAGACCCTGCCACACGATGGGGTACTTCTGGAGAACACACACACACACACACGGGTCAGCTACACACACACAGCAGACCCTGCCACACGATGGGGTACTTCTGGAGAACACACACACACACACACACGGGTCAGCTACACACACACACAGCAGACCCTGCCACACGATGGGGTACTTCTGGAGAACACACACACACACACACGGGTCAGCTACACACACACAGCAGACCCTGCCACACGATGGGGTACTTCTGGAGAACACACACACACACACGGGTCAGCTACACACACACAGCAGACCCTGCCACACGATGGGGTACTTCTGGAGAACACACACACACACACACGGGTCAGCTACACACACACACAGCAGACCCTGCCACACGATGGGGTACTTCTGGAGAACACACACACACACACACACACACACAGGTCAGCTACACACACACACAGCAGACCCTGCCACACGATGGGGTACTTCTGGAGAACACACACACACACACACACACACACACGGGTCAGCTACACACACACACAGCAGACCCTGCCACACGATGGGGTACTTCTGGAGAACACACACACACACACACACACACACGGGTCAGCTACACACACACACAGCAGACCCTGCCACACGATGGGGTACTTCTGGAGAACACACACACACACACACACACGGGTCAGCTACACACACTGTCACTCACAAACACAAGCTTTGTTGGGGTTACGGGAGCCGTTGGCGGCGCTGGGGTTGTGTGTTTTTAGACACAAGATCAACAATGTCACTAAAGAAGTGTGTGTGTGTGTGTGTGTGTGGGAAAGATCAGCTTTGTGATCTTGTGTTTCCGGAGTTCTGTGAGTGTGTGTGTGTGTTCCCGGTCATGAGTGGGAATTAAGAGTGTGTTAGTGCTAGAAATGAACAAAAGAAGACACTGCTAAAAGTAAATCGGGATCATTCTGTTGATGTGATGCTGGTGAAACTCGGAGGTTATTAGAGCAAAGGTTAAGGAGCAAAGGTTAAAGGCCTGTAGTTCCTCACCGTCAGCAGCTGCACCATATTCACCGGCTGATGTCCGCCCATCTCCACTTTAGCCTCCGCTGGCGGCGGACCCGACTCCGGCTCCGGCACGCCCTGGGTTACGACATAAGGGACGGATGTTATAGGCACAGCTCTAAAGGATGCTGCACACTGAGTCCCTCATTCTCGCATGCAGATTTTTATATTCAAGATCCGAAAAACTCGTCACACGCAGAGTCCGATGCGCATTAATGAATGCGTTACGGGAAAGAAACGCAAACAGATACAAAATGACCAATCTTTCAAGTAGTGAGGATGATTTATTCTTCTTAGAAAGAGGAAATATTGTGTCCATCGTCTACTCCTGATGGCGTAGAGGAGGATATTTCAGCTCATTATCCAGCGGGATTATCCAGACCAATCCGGAGTCTACTGTAGAGTCAGCGGCTCAGTTTGATGCTTCGCTACACTGACAAACATGCTCTTCTTACTCAGTGTTTTTGTCTTTTTTGTCCAAACATATAAAAATTCTTACATTAAGAAACATTTACTAGACAAGTAAAAATTATTGTCTTGTTTTGGGAAAAATAACAAGAGTTTTTGCTTACAATAAGATAAATAATCTGCCAATTTTAGACAAAAATCTTACATACAGTAACTAATAAACTTATTTAATGCTTTATCACTTTTGACCAATAGGAGGCGCAGTTACAAAATTGATGTGGTTTGGTCAGAGTGAGGTGACAATGACACTAGCAAATTTTGGTGTCATTATGTGAAAGCATTGCAGAGATACAGCCTCAAGAGTCATTTTGGCATCATGCCTCAACTTTGTTGCTGCAGCATATGAAAACGGTTTTATCTGTTGACAAAAAACTAATAACTTTTTGTTGACATGGCCTGAATATCTTACGATTTAATTTGGGTGAAAATCAGATGAATGGTCTAGGAGCAGTTCGAAAAAGTAGGTTTTAAAAGGAGATCAAAACGGCGAAAAGAAAGTTTGGCCAAATATGGCAAAATTGGTATCTGTGTTACTGGCATGACCCAGGGAATCTATTGTTCCAGTTTTATGACTAAAGTCAAATGTAATGATCAGTTATTAGCATTTTTAGAAAATTAATTATAATTAAAAGACCAGTTTTGTGATTTTTGGCTAAAGCATTGTGAAGTTATCATCAAAAATGTCACATTTTTGTATCTCTGGACCACTAGGTGGCACTGCGCCGAAACTGCAGGCAGCCTTAAGTCATGGTTGGCATAACACATACTAAGTTTGGTTAGAATCTGCTAAAGCATTACAGAGATTTAGCCTACTTTCATTTTTGTGGGAAGTTTCTCGAATTCATTTGCGTGTTATTCGAAAACAATTCGCCTAATCATCTTGATTCTAATATCGTTTTGTCAGCATAGTCTGAAGATGATCTGGTTAAATTTTCATGAAAATTGAGGCAATGGCCTAGGAAGAGTTTACAAAAGAAAAGAAAAAAATCAAAATGGCGGGAAAATTTTCATGACGGAAAATGACGTCATAGGTTGCAATCGAAACGTCATGAGCTCATGAATCAGGTGGTTCAAAAGTTATTAGCATAAACATAAGTCCAACTTTGGGCAGTTGGTGGCGCTAGAGGGATTGTTTGAGAGATTCCAAACTTGGTGTGGCTAATGTTTGGACTGTCCTCTATCTGTGTGCCAAAGCTCATAAATTTTTACCAAGTGGTTCTATGGGCTGCCATAGACTTTCAGCGGAATAATAAGAAGAAGAAGAAGAAGAAATCTAACGATATCAATAGGTGCCTCCGCACCTTCGGTGCTTGGCCCCTAATAATAATAAAAAAAATATGTATGGTGGGTTTGAGTTGTCAAAACATCTCAAAATGTGTTTTTACAAATGCGAAAACACAGAAAAACGAACCAGTTCCAAATTTGGTTTTGATGGACGAAAGTTTCTGAGGCAGTGTTCAAGCGTGATTGACATAACGCAAGGTCAGATTTATTTTTTGATGTGCGAATTTTGGACTCAGTGTGCAAAGGCCTTAAAAGCCAATTTAAAAACAGATGAAAAATGCAATGTTACCTGTGATGGGGGGATGCTGTGGGCCGACTGGTTGATCCCCATTGGAGAATTATCAGCGAACTGAGCGTGGCTGGGCCGGAGATTTGTATATATGGCTGAATACTCTGGGAAGGACGTTCCGGCTCCTGCGGTCATTAGCTGGACTCTCTGAGGAGAAGCCATTGCACTACGGATCGCCATCATTCCCTCTTTACTGGGAGGCGTCTGCGCTCTCCGGTGCTCGGAAGTCTTCGACGGATCCTTCTCTTTTGCTAACAAATGTGGGCGAGGAGATAGGGACGCCCCAATGCTGGTGGGAGTGGAAGATGGCGGCATGTTCTCCGCAGTGGGGCGCTCGCTCTGCTGGTGGTGGATCAGAACTCGCATGTCTCGAGGCTGAATGTTGAAGCGGTCGATGGGTAAGCCACTCGGGAGCGCTCCACGATATTCTGCCGCGATGGATTCCGGCTTGAGTTGGGAAGGTGTTGGTCTTCCGAGACCCGGGTGGAAACGCCTCGCCTCCTCTTCGCCTCCGTCAAGGCTTCTTGTGTTGCCAGTGTTAACTTTAAGCACCATTTCCCGGTTCGCCACAGCTTGTGGAGATGTCGGTCGTTGTCCGGAAGGCCAAGAGGAAGCAAGACTCTCCGGGTGAATTCCGTAGTTGATCAGCGTGAGAGGAGGAGTGTTTACTCTCACCTCACCTTGAGTAAGGTGACCCATTGGGCCAACGCGGTGCGGAGACATTCGGCCAATGCTGGCATGGGCATTATGTGGAGGCATGATCACAGACTGCTCCGAATGGTGGACCGTGGACACGTATGGTAACCCAGGGGGAAGGACCATAGACACACCTTTCGGGGATGAAGAGCCAATGGGAGATGACACTTTGGCAAAAGGAGAATGAGGGTGTCCGGATTTCCGAGGAGATCGCGGCTCCTGTTTAGGTTGGATTAGCGATGGACTCCGTTCTGTCTGCGTGCCACCGATAAACCCAACGTGATTCCCAGCAGACGAGGGAAGATGTGGACTTATAGCTGGGCTAATAGTTGGGACCCAGTTAGGTTTGACGCCATCCACACCCATTGACTCATCTCCTTTCTTGGGGTGCTTCATCACATGATGGAAACCCATGACCGGTGATGGGCCGGCCGATTGTTGCAATAGTTTAACGACTCCGCTTTGAACCGGCGTGTACGCGGATTCTAACTTGTCCAGGGCAGACTCTTGTTTAATCGTGGAGACGTTAAGTTGGGGTTTTATCGGATGGCCATGATCATGGCATTTCGGAGGCTGGGAGGCACTGTAGAGTTCCTGCTTGATTTGGGGCATGGACACCAGTTGCTGAGACTCCATATCCACACTACTGGCAGGTGGGATCTGGCTGATTTTGGCACTTATGCGATGTGGCCCATCTATTTTCTGTCCGGAATGACTTAGCACCACCACACCTTCTGACGTTTGAACTCTTAGGCCTGTGCTAGATCCTGTACTGAGCGATGTACTTTCCACGATATAGCGACCTGCATTTCCCCCTTCCTCCCCAACTGGTGGACCATGGTAAGTACTACTTTCCTCTAAACTTGGCTGGTAAATCTGTTTCGGAGGTTGTTTGTCAAGAAAGGGGTTTCCAATGGGTGCGTTTGTCTTCTCCTCTAAATCAGGGGGATTGCAAACTCGACTGATGACAGAGGTAGGAGTGGAAGCAATAACTGAAATAACGGACTTCTCACTGAAGATCTGCTTTGTTTCCGGGGATGGTATTGAGGCAGGCTGTCGGACTATAGGTTGGGATGAAACGGAAGGTTGCCTGCTATCTTGATGAACACTTTTGCTTGATACCACATCTTGCGTAATGTCACTTTCCCTTGCAGAATGAGGATGCACATTCCCAGATGTAGCGGCAACATCCAACACCGGGACAGTTCTAGGCTTTGTGAGGATTTTACGCAAATCATTGGCGTCATGAACAGGGGCATCTGAGGGTAATGTTGGGCTCTCTACAGAGGTCTGAGGAGGCGAGAGGACTCCGGCTTCTTTCGGCTGATTGAAACGCTCTGTTGGGGAAACAGAAAGCCTGCTTGGGTATGAGGACAGATTCTTGAGACAAGTTCTTGTTGGAGACAGTGAGGGGGATGTGTTTTTGTATGAGAAAGGCTGATACTTGGATGACGTCGGGCTTCTGCTGAGCGCAGGAGATTTGGGGATATCCATCTCCGTTTTAAGAGGCAACTCTGGCTCGTTTGGAATGTCTGCATTAGCTGCAGGTAAAGTTACGCCCTTCTTGGTAGAGGAAGAAGTAATGACAATGGCCGAAGTTGTGGTGGATCGTTCTGTGACAGCTGGAAGTTCTGCGGGTGTGGTCTCCGGCGACTTCACTGGTATATTTTCGCCATCCAATACTACATCTTTGAGGGGTTCCTTTTTGCCTCCAGCACCCTTTTGGCCTTTGCCCCTCTTTGATGCCTTTGGTCTGCTTTTACTACCTTTTCTAGGAGTGCTTACAGTTTCCTCTTGAACAACTGCTGTTTTGACACAAGTTTCAGATACTTTTGAACTGGGTCCAAGTGTCTGCATATCAGCATTCGGATCTAAATCGGAGTTGAGGATTTGTTCTTGTGGCAGGGTAGATGTTTCCTCTGCCGTGATGGAATCTATTGCAGCAGCAAGCTCCGTTTCACTTGATGGATTTGCAGGCTTTTCTTCGTCTAAATCACGCTCTGGTTCTTCAGCTAATGAACGCTGTGTCTTTGTCAAGTTACTTTTGAATGGAGGAGGAGATGCGTCTTCTGTCAGCTTTGCAATATTCTCAACAGCCTGCTCGAGTTCCAGCTCTCGAGACAGCGAAGCTACGTCTGGATCGATGGCTTGCGTTGCAGAAGGCTCACTATTAACTTCATCCAAGGACTCATTTTCAAATTTAGCTTCCAGTGCCTCATCCTTTGAAGAAACACCAGGTGAGCTCTTTTTGGGAGAATCATCAGCTCCAGGTTCATCTTCACTAGTCTGAAGCATTGCCTTTACCTCGGTCACATCAAGCCGGATTGTAAGGTTTTTAAGAACAAGAGAGTTCTCTTCAGTTATGAGTTTAGAACTTTCTGATATTTTCTCCATTTTGTCTCCCTTTTTTCCGATTCCAGATGCTGATACATTCACTGGACTTACTCCTTTTTGTGTGTGGGGTGAACTTTTGCCTTTGCCTACTTTGGGAACCCCCTCACGGCTTGTCTCACTGGCATCCAATTCCTTAGACTCGATTGATTTTGACCGTTCTGTTTTTCCAGCAGGTACATCCTCTGCTTGCCGTCGATTCTTGGGAGGGCGTCCCCGTTTCGGTGCAGCAACAGTCTCTACATCAGAACCCACGTCTCGGTCTACACCACGCTTCCGTGCAACACGAGGTGATTCGGCATCTTTTCCAGGTTGCAGTGCGGTTTCATCTTCAATTGGTGTAGCATAAACAGAACGCACATTTCTACGTCTTGCCCTAACTGGCTGTAAGTTTTGCTCTGTACCTTGCTCCATTTCTGCACTGTGCACAGGGGACTTACTTACAGACTTTAAATCAGGCACTGCCTTGGATGCCTCTCCTCTTGGAGAAGATGAGCGTTTATGTTTTTCTTTGTCAATGCGCTCACTTTTGCGGGTGCTTAGTTTGTCTGGGGTAGCAGGCATAGGTGTATTTACTGGTGTGCTAGGTGATGTTTTACCCTTTTTATTTTTTGACTTTGGTGGGGGAGACACCGCTTCTTCAACTGGATAATTATCAGCAACTTTCGGCTCATCTGTATTGTTAGATTCAGCCTCTGTAAGAGGCGGCTCTGGTTCCTTATGTTGCTCAGAAAGGATATGTGAGAGGGGACTTGGTGATTCTGGAAACTTCACCAGAGGCTCAGTCTCTGGTTGGGAATTGCTCACGGGCGTTTCGTTGCTTGAGAGCGGTTCTGAAACCACTGTGTTGGTTTCCGGAGCACTTTGAAAGTCATTAGTATTTAATGCAATCTCCTCGACTGGGATTTTTGACTCTTGGCATTCTGAACTTTTGGGTTCTAAGGGTTGCTCAAGCAAAGGCTGTAAGGGCTGAGCATGCTCTTTATCTTCCTCCTTCACAAAAGGATCAAGCAAATTATAATTAGGAGTATCAACACTTTCCGTTTCCACCAATGGCAAGGATTCTTTGGCTGCTAAAGGCGGTGATATTAAAGGAGCTTGGATAGGACTAGTTTGAGGAGCTTGGACAGGGCTAGTTTGAGGAGCTTGGATAGGGCTAATTTGAGGAGCTTGGATAGGGCTAATTTGAGGAGCTTGGACAGGGCTAATTTGAGGAGCTTGGACAGGGCTAATTTGAGGAGCTTGGACAGGGCTAATTTGAGCAACTTGGACAGGGCTAATTTGAGCAACTTGGACAGGGCTAATTGATTTGCTCTCAGCCTGATGGATATTAGGTTCTGTAGCATTTTGTTGCTGTGGAGGTTGTTCTTCCTCGGGTGTTTTACTTCCTCTGGTTGTGTCTATAGCTTCTTCATGCTTGGCATTTTGAGGGATTTGATCTTTATTCTTCTGTTGCTGCAACCTTGTTAGCTCCAAAAAGCGGCTATGGAAGAGCACAACTGGTTCTGGGTCAGGCTGGCCTTCTATTGGGCCTTGCTGAGAGTACAGATGTCCAACAGCATGTTCTGGGTCCTCATGCTTTCGCTCCAGATGCTGGAGACGCCTTGAATCCTGCTCAAAAATAGAACTGTGCAAAAAACGTGACGCAAACAACTCTCGTCTCTCCTGTTCTTCTGGCTTTGGATCTTCTTTCCGGTCATCGACTTTGTCGTCAGACTCGCTTCTGATTTTTTTCTTTTTCATGTACCAAGAGGGGGTCGGTCGTGGTGCTGACACGACCTTCTCTGTGTCCTTATTACTTCTGAAACTAGCAAAATGTGTATCATAATCGAGGAAAGACCAGTTGTCTTCCCTCGAGGAGGACAAAGACTTTGCACGCTCTAACAAAGCTTTAGTATCCGGTGTGATTGTCTGATCGTCTGCAAAAGAACGAAATTTGTGTCTCTCTAGAGAGGATGTTAGCTTGGACTCGGACAACCTGTCAGGACGATGTCTTTCAGGGAAGGATACGGAAGTTGATGGAGCAGGAGAGTTGGGCTTATTTTCACGATCCTCTTCAGAGTCAGAACGCACTTCACCAGGTTCCAAATCGGGCCAAAGCCTATAATCCAATAGCTTCCGATTGAGACGTCTTTTCTCAGAGCCTCTTGAAAAGTCAGGTAACAAGTCTTGCTTGAGTCGAGTATCCCAGCGTCTTTGCTGCTCATCTTGCAGAGATGTACTCATCTTTGAAACCTGTACGGTTTGCATGCGTTTGCCGGCCAGCTCCAGATCTAATGGAACATTATCTTCAGGCTTAGATGGTTCTTTTATGTCTCTCATGGTCATTTGAGCATGAGGGTCAGCATATTCCACCTCTCTTTGTAGCGGGGCATGTGGAAACCTTGGAGAGTGTGTGTTATTCCACTCAGGGTCTTCACTCTTTTGGCGAATGGTTCGGTAAATCCTCTCTTTCTTAGCACTCATTTCCATCTCAAAGGACTCTTGTTTCTTGATCTTACTTGGAGGCGAGGTATCGGTTACATCCTGCGGAGGTTTGCCGACCTCATGGACCAGGCTACGATGCTCGAGATCTTCCGCATCTAGACCTTGATTGGCTTCGGTCTTTCCTGGTTTATCTGGCACTTGCAGCTGCTGGCGTAGCCGTCGGTTTTGCTCCATCTGTTTGCGGTAACTCTGAGAAAGGTCAATGTTTTCAAGATATTCGTCTCTTACTTTGCCGTCCTTATCCGAGGTTCCGTCAATTGAAAACCGTCTAGGGATAGGGTGCGACTTTGAGTCCAAAACATCCCCCTCGGCTAAATCACCCGGTCGTAGCGGCGGACCTTGAGATGAGCTTCTTATAGATCCATCCAACTCTTCCCTTTGACTATAATGGGAGCTAATCCTAGATTTTGAGTGTTCTCTTTTTTGAGCCTCCTTTTCTACTTTGACATCAACATCGGCCTCTTTTGCAAATCCTGCGTTTGTTGGAAAGTCCGCAGGTTGGCTAATCCCAGGAGCTGGATCGTCCTCTACGCGCCCTCTTTTTTGTCTTATAGTTTTCCCACTGGGATCACCAAAGCGCCTCTTTCTCGCGGCAAGTCTGTCCGAGTCTAAAAGGGGATCTTTCCCATCACTTCCCGAGTCAGACTTTAAATGTTTCTTTGACTTTCCTTTGCTATCCCTGTCCATCGAGTCACTCTTGGCCTGATCGAGTCGCTCTCCCTTTTGGGACTCAAGGCGAGGTACGTGCTCAACAGGAGAGGGTTCTTTGTCCCCTTTATGCTTCGGTCTTTCTTGAGTCTCCACATCCGAGAGTTTTACTTTCCCAGAAGCCAAATCGAGAGTAGCCTCTCTATCGGGATCAGAATGAGGTGCACTGGGAGACTGCGCTTTACCTCTCCTTTGCTTTGCCTTCTCTCCTTTCTCCCGCTCAGCCTTTTCCTTACGCCGGGCACGCTTCTTGTTTTCCGCGGCGCTTGCACGCTCAGCCTCGGTCGGCTCCATCTCTCTCTCCAGCCCTTCCGGTTTATAATCCACTGGCGATTTCTCCGACTTCTCGAACTGCGGTGGAGGCGGCGGAGAAAGCGAGCTACAGCTCCCAGATCTCTCAGAGGAGTGTCTATACACACGTCTCTCGGCTTCTCTGGAAACGCGCTCGGATGGCGAGGGCGAAGCTGAGGGCGTTAATGGACGGCGCGGATGAGACGGGCTCCATCGGCCTCGATCGGCCTCAAAGCGTTCCCGCTCCCGTTCTCGCTCCCGCTGGATGTAGCTGTACTTCCTAATGTCCTCGAAAGGGTCTCGATAATCTCGGTATTCCCGCGGGTCCTCGTGATAGCGTGGATCATAGTGTTCTCCTTGGTAATGATCCAGCTCTGTTGTATAGCGATCGCGACTGCGACCAGGATAGTCTCGCCGGGGGTCTTCAGCGTAAATCCCCGGAGTCCTTACGTTCTCGTAATACGCCCGCTCAGCTGAGAAGTCATGATAAGGAGTTCGACGCTCTTCCCTGACAAGAAAAAGAAACAAGATTTTGGCAATAAGTAACAGAGCTTGAAAATACTGCAGGTAGGAATTATAGCTTCAAAGGTGTTTTCGTAAAGGAAGCTCTCACCTTCTCTCTGTTGGAATATCATAAAAGTCTCGAATGTCCTGCCCTGATGCCTGCATAGATCGATAGAAAGCCATTTGACTCTCCTGACTGGCAAAATCCACCTGGACAGAAGAAAAACACATTAGTCAATCAACTTTATTTATATTGCACTTTTACAATGCTGATTGTGTCAAAGCAGCTTCACAGTGTTAAACAGGACAATTTTACAACAAAATTTGATTTGGCTGTACAGTCACTCCGGAAAAACCAGTGACATTATCAGCCCATCCCAACTTATCATACAGCGACAACATGGCAGATAAATACTATAGGTTATAGAATTTACATTACTGTATATTAGTGTTGATATACCGGTACCAGAAAAACATTGCGATACCCTGCTATTACAAACGGTACGATATGGAATTTTATTAGTAGCGGTACTTTAAGGAGGACAGCACTAATATGAGCTGCATTCTTAATTTGTGTCAGGACGTGTGTGCGTGTGTGCGTGAGCTCTGCTTTAACCCTTCACTAAACACTGGAAGTAGAAGAGTTAAATATATATGCGCAGGGCATGACAACGAAAGCAACAGAAATATGCGCGCATGAGAAAAATAAAGCACGGCGAGAGACCGGTATCGAAAAGCACTGGTATCGTATCGAAGTCATAATTTTGGTATCGTGACAACACTACTGTATATATACTGGTGGTCAAATGTTTGAAAGGAGTCTAAAATACAGTAAAACCTGCAATATTGTGAAATGTAATTCCCGAAGCTGAAATTTCAGCTGCTCAAGAAACGAAAAAAGGAAAACATTTTTTATATTTGTCAGGACTAGTTGTTCAAAAGTCAGTTCCACACCTTAATTTTGTTCCCTCCGATCTTCCAGCCTTTGGTTTCTCGAACAGCTGCTTGGGCAAAATCCGTGTTGTTGTACAGAACAAGAGCCATTCCTTTTAACCTATCAAACACCACCTGTAAAAGAGGCCAACGGTCAGTATAACGCTAACGCAGCTCCAGTAAAGCTCAGTATGGTGGAAGTGTACCTTGACGACGGGTCCGTAGCGGCAGAAGTGTCTGGTGAGATACTGCTCTGTTATATTCGAGGTCAGCCCGTCCAACCACACGCATGCGGTCGGCATACTCTTCCCAAACCCCAGCTGGAGGAGAGCCAGAAACACACATTACACACCATACAGGCCCATTTCACCCAAAACGGTATAAACATCTGCAGTACCTTTAGCCTGTTGGTGCCCAGATACTCTCCATCCATCTTCTTAATGGCTTTACAAACACTTGCAATATCCGAGTACTGGACAAATGCATACTGGGGAACGCCATTCACCCTCTTGATATCAATATCCTGAAAAATCAAACAAATAACAATTACAAATATAGCTACAAGCAATAATACATTAATATTAAAAAGAAGAAGAGGGAATATTTGAACGTCATTGAGCTATTTTGCCAGCCCTAATATAGCGCGGTCGTACCACGATCTCGCCGAATCTCTGGAAGACGTCGAGCAGCTGCTGGTAGTTAGTGGTCTTCTCCAGGTTGCCGATGAACAGGGTGCGAGTGGCCTTGGGGTGGAACTCGTCGATGCGTCCATCGAGCGGCCGGAACTCGTTCTCGCTCTCCGTCTCGGGGCCGTTCCAGGCAGTCACCTCGATCAGCATGCCGAAGAACAGCTTGCCTTTGGACACGCTCAGGGCCTTCTCCTGGTCCTCCTGCTGCCGGAAGAACACCAGGCCATAGCGCTCCTCTGACGCCCCGTGGATCTGCACCGATGTCACCTTACCGTACTTCTTAAACTCGTGGAAGAGCCCGTCCTTCAAACTCGTGTCTGACGGAGGAAAACAGCAACGGGTGAGCGATTTATGACTCGCCATAAGGGACTGTTACCCTAGCAGGGTAGTAACCGCCTATCGACACCCTGCAACCACCCAGAGTACCTTAGTAACCACCTAATGACACCCTACCAACCACCAGAGTACCTTAGTAACCGCCTAACAAAACCCTGGCAACCACCCAGAGTACCTTAGTAACCACTTAACGACACCCTTCCAAACACCCAGAGTACCTTAGTAACCACTTAACGACACCCTTCCAACCACCCAGAGTACCTTAGTAACTACTTAACGCTACCCAATCAACCACCGAGTAGTACCTTAGTAACCGCCTAACGACACCCTTGCAACCACCCAGAGTACCTTAGTAACCGCCTAACGCCACCCTACCAACCACCCAGAGTACCTTAGTAACTACCTAACGACACCCTACCAACCACCCAGAGTATCTTAATAACTACTTAATGCTACCCTATAAACCACCGAGTACCTTAGTAACCGCCTAACGACACCCTTGCAACCACCCAGAGTACCTTAGTAACCACTTAACGCCACCCTATCAACCACCGAGTACCTTAGTAACCGCCTAACGACAGCCTAGCAACCAACCCCCCAAAGTACCGTAGTAACCGGCTAACGACACCCTACCAACCACCCAGAGTATCTTAGTAACCACTTTACGCCACCCTATCAACCACCAAGTAGTACCTTAGTAACCGCCTAATGACACCCTAGCAACCAACCCCCCAGAGTACCGTAGTAACTGCCTAACGACACCCTACCAACCACCCAGAGTACCTTAGTAACTACTTAACGCCACCCAATCAACCACCGAGTAGTACCTTAGTAACTGCCTAACAACACCCTTGCAACCACCCAGAGTACCTTAGTAACCGCCTAACGCCACCCTAACAACCACCCAGAGTATCTTAGTAACCGCCTAACGACACCCTAGCAACCACCCAGAGTACCTTAGTAACCCCCTAACGACACCCTAGCAACCCCAGAGTGCCTTAGCAACCGCCTAACGACACCCTACCAACCACCCAGAGTAACTTAGTAACTACTTAACGCTACCCTATCAACCACCGAATACCTTAGTAACCGCCTAACGACACCCTAGCAACCAACCCCTCAGAGTACCTTAGTAACCGGCTAACGGACCATTGACCCAAACACACAAGACTTTGGCTCATCTTAAACACAGACATTTTTCATGAAACCTGAGAGATTCCTATGAAGGTCTACTCACATAAAACACTGCAAAAAATGCTCTTCTCACTCAGTGATTTTGTCTTGTTTCCAGTTGTGGGATTACAAATTTATAAATTGTTATATCAAGGTTCCAATGTAATAGTATACTAACAGTTTGTTATGTACATAATGCTTTACAGTTTGGAGGTTTCAGGTTGACTACATTCTAAGGAGATCAAGCTAATCAGTCTTTTGTCTTTATGCACTTCCTGATCTATAAGCAACATTGTCAGAGTGATCACATTTGCATCTATTCGTCTGATTGGTACTGTTATGCTGATAGGATTAGGACTGGTGACCTGGAAATGTATGGGGTGTGTCCCTTTTACCTAAACAACATGTGCATTCCTTTGTTTAGATTGTCTCCTACTCTACTGTGTAAATCCCTCCCCCTGAAATGTGGATAAATTACAATGTATAATGTTTAGAATTAGACTTGGACGACTGCAGCAACAGTGTGTTTCTCAATAAAGAGGAACGCCTGCCCGAAAGATATACCCAAGCTCTCCTGGTCTTCACTTCTGAGTTTCCAACAGTTTTGGTGCCGTGACCCGGATAGAGATCCTCACCTGAATCCAGCTCAACAAAGATTCTGACTTCGTTCCACCTGAATCCAGCTCAAAGATTCTGACCACGTTCCAGACTGAATCCAGCTCAGCAAAGATTCTGACTTTGTTCCAGACTGAATCCAGCTCAACAAAGATTCTGACTTTGTTCCAGACTGAATCCAGCTGAATTGTTCTGTACAACCAAGGGTTGGTGAGTCACTCTATCCAAAAGAACCATTAAGACCAGTACAAATTTGTTATCCTCTGCACAGCCAGAGAAGAGTTATCAGACAGCTGTAGGGTTTGATTAACTAAGTTATCCTCTAAAAAATGTGTTTTAGAGATGAAAGTTATCCTCTGTTTTCCAGGCAGGGAAGGTTAGCATCACAAGCTAATAGTTTGTAAGCCTCTGTTTCGGCAGGGAAGAATTGTTTATAAGCCTCTGTTTCAGGCAGGGAAGAATTGTTTATAAGCCTCTGTTTCAGGCAGGGAAGAATTGTTTATAAGCCTCTGTTTCAAGCAGGGAAGAATTGTTTATAAGCCTCTGTTTCAGGCAGGGAAGAATTGTTTATAAGCCTCTGTTTCAAGCAGGGAAGAATTGTTTTGCCTCTGTTTCTCAGGTAGGGAAGAATTGGTTTGCCTCTGTTCCAGACAGGGAAGAATTAGCATCACCAGCTAATAGTTGTTCAGCCTCTGTTTTTCAGCAGGGAAGATTAGCATTGCAGGCTAATATTTGTGTAGTCCTCTGTTTTACCAAGGAAGGTTAACAGTAGTTGATCTATGTTAACAAGTATACCCTCTGTTAACTAGAATTTTAGTTTTTTGATTGTGTGGTTACAAAGAAACATGTTTAGAAAGAATGCTAGACTGTTCTCCACAATTGAAAAAGGTGGTCTTGCGACGCCTTTGTGGTCAGATAGTGAATTTAAGTCATTGTTAGGAGAGCACATGGACTCAATTGTGACTGAGTCAGTCAGATTGTATTTGACAAAGAAATATGAGATCCATCCAGACAAGACTTGGTCAATTGATGAATGTAAAAAAGTTTTAGGAGCATGTATTCGCAAGAACAATGTGAAAGGCATTATTTGTTGTCACAGAGAATTTGGTTTAGCGCTAGCTAGACAACAGTCTCAGCGTATCTCAGAGCTAGAGAAACAGAACCAAGAGTTCAGTGCTAGGGTAGCATCTTTGACAAAGAAATTGAACCGCAACAAAGCTGCAGAGAAAACTGATGTGAATGAAGTTAGTCAGACTGATAACACTTATCCTGACTTACAAACTTTGTTTGAAACAGATGTAGCTATCCAAACAGTAACTGATGTGCCTGACAATTCAGTGAAGGTATGTGGTGCAAGGAAAAGATCTGGGATTGAAAGTGTTCCTCATAACTCTGTTGAACAAGTACAAACTATAGCTAAAGGACTAGCACCTAAAGACATAGAAAGATTATCCCAGAGCTTACCCTCAGCACGCACACATTTTTCTGAATTTAGAAGGACATTGTTATGCAAAATGCGTCTCTACGACATGTCGTTAACAGAAGTCACACAGCTGATGTCACAAATTCTAACTGAATCTGAATTCAACAGTTTTGAGTCTGCTGTTACTTCTGAACTACAACATGTCAGTAAAGGCGATATGAGAGAAGGTGTTTTGAAAATTCTAAAGAATATCATGGGACCCAAAGTAGACTGGTCCAAAATCACTAACTGTGTGCAAAGGAAAGAAGAAACTCTCAGCGAATACACTGAAAGATTTTGTCAGTCAGCTATAACTGACAGTGGAATAGTTGATGACTCTGAATGTGTTTTAGATGACCAGGGAGCTTTTGTTCGCATCTGGTCAGATGGTCTTTTAGCCGAGTACAGAAAAGCATTGCCATTCCTAGATCTAACTTGGTCTAACAAAACTCTCAGAAGTAACCTAGAAAGGTTAGCTACATGGGAAAGAGATACTGATGTTAAGGCAAAAGTAAGAGTAGCAGCAGCTAAGTTTAGCACAAGAAATCAAGTTAACAGAAGGCCTAAGAGAGAAGGCAAATGTAACTACTGTGAAAAATCAGGTCACTGGCAGAAAGAGTGTAGGAAAAAGTTGCGAGATAGTAAAATAAATACTATGCATAATTCTGTTCCTTCTCAGCCAGCCTACAATCCTGAAGTAGTTCCGCCAGGGTACACTGAAACTTTAGGACAGCTTTCTCAGGCTCTTCTAAAAGCACAAAATGAACAGGCAAAAAACTAATTGTTGGGGCTGTGAGTAGCTACCTTTCCCCTGTAATCCATCACAATGACAAGAGAATATTTGTGAAAGGTAGCATAAAAGAGAAAGAGATTGACTTTTTGCTTGATACAGGTGCAGAAATTACAGTAATTCCTACAAAATTGGCTAAAGGTTTAAACATTCCGTACAAGAAAACTAAACTTTGTTTAACTGGTGTAATAGGTGAAGACTCGGTTTTGTATGAAACACCATCCATAGAGGTACAGTTCGGCCCAAAGACTCTGACTACAAAATTGCTATGTGCTCCATTAAATACAGGTGCAATTCTAGGCATGGATCTACTCAGACAAGTACATCTAACTTTAGACATGTCCTCAGAATCTACTAGCATAAAAATTTCCTCAGCACAAGTTTCTACCAATGGTTCAACCCCTCCTGAGTATGCTTTCTTACAGAATCACACAATTTGGGCTAAAGATAAGGATGATTGTGGGTTTTTGACAGGCGTAGAACCAGTCAAATTGACAGGAACTCCACCTCCTGTAACCAAACAATATCCAATCAATAAGGAGGCTATACAGGGAATCAAACCTATTGTAGAAAAGTTGTTGCAGCAAGGAGTGCTAGCTAAAACCTACAGTCCCTGTAACTCACCTGTATGGCCCATAAAAAAATCCAATGGGACATGGAGACTCACCATAGACTACAGAGTAGCCAATAAACATATTGATAAAATCACCCCTCTTGTAGCAGATCCATCTACAATTTGTAATGGCTTACCATTAGATTGTAAAGTTTTTTCAGTAATTGATATGTCTAATGGATTCTTTTCTGTACCCTTGCACTCTGACAGCCAGGCATGGTTAGCTTTCACAGTTGACTATGAACAATTCAAGTGGACACGGTTGCCACAGGGATTTCAGAATTCCCCAACCATATACCATCAGGCTGTCAGACGTGATTTGTGTGACCCAGAATGTCCAGTCAAACAGTCCACCATGATTCAATATGTTGATGATATTTTGATTGCCTCTACCAATCACAAGGTACATCAAACTGACTTGAAAGCATTGTTGGACTATTTGCAGAGAAAAGGACACAAATGTAGCTTTCACAAAGCTCAAATTGCTAAAAACCAAGTCACATTTCTGGGTCAAACAATTGGTGCAGGAAATAGATCTATTACACAGGATCGAGCCGCTTCTGTCAAAGCTATACCTCCGCCTAATACTATTAAATCACTCCGATCTTTTTTAGGAACAGCAGGTTACTGTAGACCTTGGATTGAAGAATATGCCTCAATTGCACAACCTCTCTATGACTTGTTGAAAGGCCAAGTTAAAGATTCTGATACTGTTTGTATGGAAGAAATTCAGCTCAAAGCTTTCAATGATTTGAAGAGAGCACTATGTCAAGCACCAGCATTAGGAATTGCCCAATCTGACAGGCCCTTTGTGCTTTATGTCCATGAACACTTAGGCTTCATGACTGCATGTCTAATGCAAGATCATGGGGGCATTTTGCGCCCAATTCATTACTATTCTGGTAAACTGGACATAGTTGCTCAAGGGATGGGCCCTTGTCTTAGAGCAGTGCAGGCAGTTCATTTGGCCCTTCAGGCTTCATCAGGAATGGTGTTAGGACAGACTGTAAATGTAAGATGCCCTCATGCAGTGTCCGCACTATTGAATCAAGCAAAAGTCACCTCTGTCACCTCTTCTCGTTGGGGAAATTGGTTAACAACCCTCACAGCCCCGAACATTGTTTTACAGCGTGCACCTGTCACAAACCCATCCTCATGTATGATGTCTGCAATGACTGAAGTTTTGTTAGAGGATGAAGGAGAAATGACTCACGATTGTGTTACGCTTACATACGCAGCTACAAGTGAAATAGCAGAAACTCCCATTGAGAATGCAGATTTGGAGTTGTTTGTTGATGGTTCAGCTCAAGTGATTGTAGGTAACAGAAGAGCAGGTTATGCAGTCACTTCCACCACTGAAGTGGTAGCTTCAGGACGTCTTCCAGATCATTTTTCAGCTCAAGCTGCAGAACTAGTAGCCTTAACTAGGGCATGCACGCTAGCTTCAGGATCGGTTGCAAATATCTACACTGATTCCAGGTATGCTTTTGGGGTCATTCATGATTTTGGTGTCATTTGGCAAAGTAGACAGTTTCTAACTTCTGCTGGATCCCCCATTAAGCATGCTGGATTAGTAAAAGATCTAATGTTTGCCATGAAACTTCCAAAGAAATTAGCGGTGATCAAAGTGAAAGCACATCTCACAACTAATACTATGGAAGCTAAAGGTAATGTTCTTGCTGATGTAGCTGCTAAACAAGCTTGTTCCTATGCAACTGTACAAGTATGTTCAGGTAGTACAGCACAAAAGACGATTCTGCCTCCTGAATCAATAATTGACCTGTACAAAGATGTTCCTCTATATGAAGCATGGACATGGTTAGACAAAGGAGCCACAGTGGATTCATCTGGCTGCTGGACCAAAGGGGGAAAGTATGTTGCCCCAGAATCACTGCTTCCATATTTGGCTCAACAAATACACAATTTGGGTCACAATGGTCCAGCAGCAATGAATCACAGGTTCTCAAATCAATGGTGGAATTCAAAATTCAGAAATGTAGCTAACGAAACAGTCAAAAGATGCGTTACATGTCAGAAAAATAATGATGTGCCAGCAGCAATTACAGCAGCAACACATACCCCAGCTCCACCAGGACCATTTCGTCACCTGCAAGTTGATTACATATCGTTGCCTCCTTGTAAGGGTAAAACTGATGTTTTGGTTGTGATAGACAAGTTCTCAAGATGGATAGAAGCTTATCCAACAGGGCGTGCTACAGCTGCACATACCGCTAAATGTCTTGTCACTGATTTCATTCCTAGATGGGGATTACCAGATTCCATTGACTCAGATCAAGGTACACACTTCACAGGACAGGTAGTCAAGGAAGTGTCTAAAATGTTGAAAGTTAAGTGGAATCTTCACTGCCCCTACAGGCCACAAGCATCAGGACAGGTTGAACGTGCCAACAGAACAATCAAAACCAGACTAAGCAAAATGCATCAGGAAGGAGTATCATGGGTTGAGGCGCTGCCAGCAGTTCTGTGTAGTATGAGAGCGTCACCTAACAGATCCGTAGGACTGAGCCCTCATGAGATTATTACAGGACGGCCAATGCAGATGCCAGGCGTGATTGATCTTAGAAATGCGGATGTTCACATTGCCTCAGATGCCCTGATCACTTACTGTGAAAACCTCACAAAGGCAGTACAGAGTGCCAGAGAGAGAGTTGAGTCATGTTGGCAGACGCCACCAGAAGGTGGACACACGATCATCCCAGGTCAGTGGGTGATGATAAAGTCATTCAAAAACAAGCCCTTAGAGCCTAAGTGGCATGGACCACATCAAGTGATGTTGATTACAGCAGCTGCAGTGTTGTGTCAGGGAAGGAAAGCATGGACGCATGTGTCACACTGTAAAGTTGTTCCTCCACCGACAGGGATAGGTTAGGACACACGGACCAGTGAGGAGCCCAGGAAAGAACCGAATGCAACAGGCATCGGGGGCCAATCCTGCGGTGAAGATTCCCTCATAGGCCTTCCCCTACCCACTAGTCCATCCTTACCTCACTGTTCTTTAGGTGTTGCAGGAATTAAGACATAGGGAAAGAAGGAACAACAATAGCAGACTCAGATTGAACAGAGGAAACAACCTCAATGTTTGCAGTCTTTTAGAACAAATACTGCTCTGCTGTCTTTTGTTTTCTTTCTCACTCTGTGCAGATACCACTTGATGGCTGTCCTCAGACCCATACGCACGGATCTCCTCACCTGTGTATGAAGCCACAACCTCTAGAGGACATCTAGACCCACTACCAAGCCAACGGTCATATAAAAATAAAAAAAAAACACAACGCAGAGAATCACCTACGGGAACTTCAGTCATCCATCAACATGATCAAGATTGCCTTGCTACTAATCATCATGGACATCGCCCAAAGTGTAGACTCCAGAAACAACATATTCTTAGAGCTAATGAATATGTCAAGAAACACCTTGTTTGCCGGAAAGAACATTTGCATGCCACATCCGCCTTCAGTAGGAGCAGGAATCCCATGGGTGGCACACCCCATCTCCAACTGTGACACATGTACCTTATTCAAAGTTCATACCAGTGGAACTTTCAACAAGAGTACCTGTAACAACATCACAACTCCTCCAGCTTCTCCGTGTTGTATTCCTGGATTGCCATCCTGCAACCTAACTTCAGCTGCTCCCATCATGACAGACTTACTCTTGCCAATTCCTTTTCCGTGGTGCGTGGAAAATTATGCTCCAGCCTCTACTCCGTTGGGTGAAATTCCTCGTGAACGTTGCAACCTTGTGGCCGAAATGAGAACAGAATCCCATGTGGACATTACTCCATCAGCAGGGAGAGAGGAAAAGGATTTAGAAGGGTGTCTCCGCAAGACACCATCTCTCCAGAAACTCTTTGCAATAAATCAGTGGTGTATGATTCCTCCACCAACTGGCACCTTTTGGTTATGTGGAACTTCTGTCTACAACATCTTACCGAGTCAATTCAACGGCAGGTGCACCCTGGTTTATGTTCTACCGGCTATCAGAGAAAATACACACTCTACCCCAAGATCTCCACAGTTACATAATTCAGCTCCTACCACAAATAGGGAAGATGGCTGTATTCCAGGACTCACTTGTGCACAAACATGGTGGTCAAGAACTCTTGGAGCATTAATCCCATCTTATGGTGTCATGCAGGCCCTTGATCAAGTTAGAAGCTTATCAAATTCTGTACAGAAACTGGCCAATGATACGGTTTTGGCCCTAGGTAACATCACAGACACTCTTGCTTCGCACAAGATAATGATTTTACAGAACCGAGTGGCCTTGGATTACATTCTTGCAACGCAAGGAGGAGTATGCACCATTATCGGACCTGAGTGCTGTACTGGGTTAATAGACCCCACAGAGAACTTGAACAAAATCCAACAAGACATTCTTGATCTTTCAACAAAATTACATCAGATGACTGAAGATAGTTCTTCATGGTTCGGAAACCTGTTAGGCAAACCCTGGCTGTGGATCAAGGAAATAGCAATTCTCCTGTTGATTTTCCTACTACTGTACTACCTATGCGCCCACAGTATCAAGTGTTTTATTAAACCAATAACTCACAAGGAAAGGACTGTTCCAACCACAAAAGACTATTACCCGTAAGAACTACACGGACCCTAGTGGCATGTTTGTTTCTGTGTCAGCATGTCATTCGTCACTACAGACAATCAACACAGAGCAAGTGATATGTGCCTGTAACTTTTTCAAGTTACATGAATTGAAGATGGGGCTTATGCTAACAAACATAAGCTATAGGTTTAAATTTGTATTATGTGAGAGTTATTAGAACTCTCAAAGGGGGGACTGTGGGATTACAAATTTATAAATTGTTATATCAAGGTTCCAATGTAATAGTATACTAACAGTTTGTTATGTACATAATGCTTTACAGTTTGGAGGTTTCAGGTTGACTACATTCTAAGGAGATCAAGCTAATCAGTCTTTTGTCTTTATGCACTTCCTGATCTATAAGCAACATTGTCAGAGTGATCACATTTGCATCTATTCGTCTGATTGGTACTGTTATGCTGATAGGATTAGGACTGGTGACCTGGAAATGTATGGGGTGTGTCCCTTTTACCTAAACAACATGTGCATTCCTTTGTTTAGATTGTCTCCTCCTCTACTGTGTAAATCCCTCCCCCTGAAATGTGGATAAATTACAATGTATAATGTTTAGAATTAGACTTGGACGACTGCAGCAACAGTGTGTTTCTCAATAAAGAGGAACGCCTGCCCGAAAGATATACCCAAGCTCTCCTGGTCTTCACTTCTGAGTTTCCAACACAGTCTAAATATCTAAAAATTCTTACATTAAGAAACATTTACTAGATCAGTAAAACGACACAAGATATTTTTCCTTTTATTTCTTAAAAATAACTCAAAATGAAGAGAGTTTTTGCTTAAAATAAGATAAATAATCTGCCAATGGGGTGAGAGAAATAATCTTAATTCAAACAGAAAACAAGATTATTTTTCTCACCCCATTGGCAGATTATTTATCTTATTTTAAGCAAAAACTCTCTTCATTTTGAGTTATTTTCCCCAAAACAAGACAATTACTTTTGCTTATCTAGTAAATACTTCTTGTTTTAAGAGTTTTTAGATGTTTGTACTAGAAACAAGACAGAAATACTGAGTAAGAAGAGCATTTTTTTGCAGTGTAGATCCCAAAGTGGATTCCAGGAATAAAATATAGTAGTGGTCAAAAAATACAACATTTGTATCATATAATACACAAACACATTACTTTATTTTGCTCTTTGTCTAATTGTTAAGCAATAAACTAGAAGTAGACATTAGGCTAGCTATTAAGCCTTTCGCTAGCCTACAGTCAAAGTAAAACAGCTGCCATAAAATAATCCCCAAACCGCTGTAAATATCAAACAAAAATGTTATATTAAATGTAAAATGTTTTTTTGTCACTTATACGAGTTTTTACTTCTTATCAATTATGAGAGATGAACCAGTCAAAAGTCAACGCTACACAACTTTTCTGAGAACGCAAAAGCATTTGAATTGGATTGAATCCCCCAAACTCATATTTCCTCAGCATGTCCCTTCAGGGGCTCCGTAGAGCACTAGTAATCCAGATTTGGTCATCTGAAAGAGTGTGTATCTGGATCAGGGTGATCCAATCCAATTTAGCTTTGAAAAACCGGCACGAAAGTAAAATGGATTATTTCCAAATCCAGATGATTTTGATCCAGATTGACTGTTTTGAACACATGGCCCCAGAGTTCCCCAAACGAGAGAAGTGTCACCTGTGGACCGCGTGGGCAGGTTCTGGACCCGGATGCCGAAGCTCCGCCGCGGCTCATCGGAGTCCAGGGTTAGCGGCGCCGGCGGGGCGTGTGTGGCGGTCGACTGCACGGAGCGCGCCCGCGAGCCTTCACTGGAGCTGCTGTTCGAGTCGCTACACACACACACACACACACACACACACACACACCTTTAGAAGTATCCTCAATGCTGTCAAACCCCACAGCTAAACCTGAATTACCCAGAAACACACACAGACAGTGTAATCTGACCTCTGACCTTCTATTTTACATTTTTATTTGATTACATTTTAACTTCTTAAAATCCAGGACCATTTTTGGGGATTTCCACCTGGATTTGGCCTACCTAAATTAAAAAGCTTCCCATACACACATACAGGGGTCTCTAAGTTAAACATTTTCAAACACTTTGAAATTACATAAAACTTAATCAAGAATGTATTGGAATATAAACCTAATCTGGTCTCGTTTAAAAAACAAACAGATTATTGCTGAAGTGAGGCAAAAGGCAAAATATGAAAGTGTGAAAAGGTTATGGAAGTTTAGATTAACTATAAATGAAAAAAACAGTAACATTTTTATTTTATATAAAATATATATTTAACTTTTTTTAATTTCACTCTAAAATTAATATATAATCAAAGCCGTATTTGTAACCAAGTTGTGTTCCAAATTTGAAGTTGATATCACAAAATTAAGGTTTTATTTCTTATTTAGTCATTTAAATGTCTGCTTTAAAAACAGTAAGCAATCGGTTGTTTTTAGGTTTATAATGTAATGTTTGTATCTTAACGAGTAAAGTTTCCATGGTAACGCAACGTCCGATTTCAAAACGGTTTTCGAAGGATGAATTTTGAGTTCGCAAGATCCCTAATTTATTCAGAATCGATCTGAAATGTCCAAGAATCGATTTAATAAAGTAATAAAATCAGCTGGCTGTTCGCCTCCATTGTGTAACTACACTCTAAAAAATGCTGGGTTGTTTTTTCAACCCAAACGCTGGGTTGAGACTGCTGGGTAAGAATGCTGGGTTGATTTAACCCAATTTGGGTTGAAAGTTGTTTTTAACCTGCAACCCAGCGTGTTGGGTTGGGAACGCGGACGTGAAAGAGAGCACGCACGTCACGCAAAAACACGGACGACACCAGTTGGAGAAGCCGCCATTTTCTTAGCGCATTCAGGTGGAAGCGAATAAAAGACGTTTATGCAGTTTATGGTAAGTAAATATACAAATTTCAAGTAGTTATCAATTGTTTTTTATCCAAGAGTATTTAGAGATTTCGTGGAAGGTGGAAAAGTCAGAAAAGAGCTTATATGGAAATATTCGCGGTTTTTTGCCTCAAGTCTTAACTGCCGCTTTTATTGAGTTTCTTTCGTCTTATTTCCAAAAATTCTGTTAATAGAGGCTGTTATCAACATATATTAAATATTTCGCTAACGATTTTATTGTATAAACGCAGTTTTATGCTCTCAGCTCAATTGAGATTCGACCCTCACGGCCAAATGACAGCCGCGCTGCGTCTCATACGACATAATTCTCTTCAGTGGACTAGGAAGAAAGTGCGCCACACTCATCACGACGCTGGCATTTGGAAGGGAAAAGGTAAGTCCATTTTTAAAAATTGCTTCTGAATATGTCAACTTTATTATATATTATTTGCTGTATTGGCTACGGGTTTGATTCGGTGAAGTTTAACTTATTATTCTAGCTTGGTCTTCTGTCAGAACATAACGTTACTTAACAAATCTTCCGCTCCTGCTTTCGTTTAACTGTACATTAATAACAGTAGATGTTATTAATTTACTATGAGCAATCCACTTACTATACATACGTTACATTTGTACCTATTTAAACGTATAGACAGTATATTTTTTAACGTTACCTCGACTGCCATTTTGTCCGTGCTTCTCCCGAGATAACTTATGTTACGTTAATTTTCGATGGTGTCTCTTCAGAAAATGTGGACTAAACCGCTCGATTCATATAAAAAATAAAAAAAAACCTTTTGAAGCTTCAAAGTGCTAACGTTAGTTGTGAAGACTGTCAAAAAGGGGCACATCTGAGATTTCATCAAAAGATATTAATTTATGTTATGAAGATGAACGAAAGTCTTGCGGGTTTGGAACAACGTGGCAGTGAGTAAATAACCCTAACTAACCCCCTAAATTATGCTTGTCTACACCTTCTACCGAATACTACCTCTTGCAGTTGTAAACCGTATTCTATTAATATAAATTAAGTCATCATGGGCACATCACAATATACTGAGAGGGTTTCTCAATTTGTTGACATCATATACATCTTGTAAGTTTCACTGAAAAAATGATTTAGTCAAATTAACAGAATTGTGAATGTGCACATCATGATTTCATTGCTTAAACAATATATTGTGCAGAACTAACATGCTGTAAAAATGCATTACCATTCAATTTTCTATTAAAGGAATCAACTGAAGAGCTTTCAACTACACCTACTATATCCATATCAAGGGGAGCAGCAGCACAAGGATAGCTGTGGAGCAAGTAGCAGCATCTGTAAGTTTTTGTGTGTTTAATGATTTCTTGTTTTGTTACCAGACTGTTGCTAGAAAAGGCCTTGTCTTTTTTGTGTGCATGAATTAAAGAAATTTGTAGGATGTTTTTCTAACAAAAATAACACAATATTTATACAAAAATATATAATTTATTTTTTAGAGCGTAAGAGACATCCTTCTTGCAACACCCAATGGCAGAGGTATTGTAGATGCTATTGAAAACGAGCACTGCATTTCACTTAAAGAGAGACAAGCCATGGTTCGGATCTTGGTGTCACATCTTATTGAACGCTTTGGAGAAAAGTGAGTACACATTTTCAATACAAAGTAAAGTAAAACATTTTAATGCTAGAATATTTTTGGATATATTAAATGTCTTGGTGTGTACATTTGTACTATTGTTAAAATTCAAAATATGAAATTGTTTCTTTTAGCCCAAGTGCAGGTACAAAAGTCACCCTGTCTTCATCAGTAGTTGAACAGTTTCCATACCTTAAAGGGGTCATATAATGGCATTTTTGTACAAGTTAATATGATACTTTAGTGTCTAAATGAAAACTTTGTAATATTCTTAAATTACAAATTCTTATTACAGGGTTTTTCCTACAAATAATTTTTTTGGGCGGCCGCCAAAACAAATTTTTGTCCCGCCAAAGCCTTATTTGATTTATATATTGATGTGGATGACTAATGCGTGTGACAGGGCGCACGTTAACTGAGTGACAGAGAACGAGCAGAGAGCCGCGCGCTCTCTCGGTCTTCAAAACGATCACCGTCTGAGCTCTTTCTCACTCGCGCATATCAATCAAAATCAGCTGAACTTACACAAAAGTAAAAGGTCGGAAGACTGACTCCATGTTCCACGTGGCGCGTTTGCAAAAAAAATTCCCTGAATTGATGTTGGGTGTGAATTGCGCTCAATAAACGCACCTCTTCTGACAGACGTTTTGCACACGCAGCGGCCATAAACCATACTTTCAAATACACGGAAAAAATATCGTTATAAAGTGTTTTCTGTGATGACAAATCTTTTGCGTTGTTTTAACAGTCTGGATTCACACTAATGACTCGCTAATGATTCATTTGAACCGATTCATTTTACTGAACTGATCTGTCCAACACTGAACTCACGAATCAGTGTTTAATCATTTACTCGACACATCTGAGATGAGAATACAAGTGTGCTTACCCCATTAAACAAGAGGGGTTAGTAAGAATTAGTCTTAGTAATCCACAGTATTTTCCTGTATTTATTTTGGGTATTTATATTGATAATGTGTAGTAAATTACCACAAAAAAAATTATATCATTATAGGATGGTTGTGTACAGGCACTGCCAACACACATTTACATACAATCTGCTTGTAAACGTGCATGCACCATTATATGACCCCTTTAAGGATTGCCAGGGTAAAGGAGTACAGTGTCTAACACAGGGATGTGATTTTGTTGTATTTATATGGACTTTTGTATTTTTCTACTAATGAGCTGATGAGTTGAATCAGGTGTTTGATTAGGACGAGTTCAGAAATGTGTAATGCTGGTGTGCCACCAGGAACAGGGATGGGAAAACACTCCTTTAATCACATTCATGTACTCATGTAAATGCCGCCAGTGTTGCACTTTTTAATACGGTTTTCTTTTTCTTTAAACACAAGGAAGCATGGTTCAGTCCAAGTCGATTCCACAGACCTGCTACTGGCTTCCTGGAGGAGCGTCTTCGAAACGTGCGCAAAAGGGTCAGAAAAGGAGGACAAAACCGAGTTTCTTCAGAGAACCCATAAACTAGCAGTTTATTTTTTATGCCAGGTATGTCTGTGTCTAATATATATGCAAAATTTGGACTTCCGATTCTGGGTGCGAATGGCCTCTACTTGTTAAATTTTATTGATCTATGAGCCAGCTGCTTTAAGTGAGAGCCGTTTTCCCTTTTTGTATATTAATACAAGACAGAATAATATCATTATCCTTTCACTACACTGCTCAGCCACACTTCAGGTAGTCACTAGCTGAATGTTATCTTTATGTGCATGTACATTACCCCTCTGTTCTCGATTCGTCGCACGCACATACACATTAACATAACATTCAGTCACTGTATATGGTCGAGCAGTGTTGTAAAAAAAATACATTTAGTGTCACCCAAAAATGAAAATTGTCATCAATTACGAAAAATAAAATGAATAAATTCCAAACCTTAAAGACTTTTGTTCATCTTTGGAATGGGAAAAAGATATTTCTAATGAAATGTGAGTTTTCTGTCCCTCTAGTGACAGTTTGTACAACCCCAAATCAGAAAAAGTTGGGACAGTATGGAAAACGCAAAAAAGAAGTGATTTCTACATTTACTTTGACTTGTATTTCATTGCAGACAAAATGAACACAAAATATTTCATGTTTTGTCTGGTCAACTTCATTTCATTTGTAAATATGCATCCTTTCCTGTCATTCAGACCTGCAACACATTTAAAAAAAAGTTACTGGAAAGGATGCATATTTACAAATGACATGAAGTTTTGGGGTTGTACAATTACCACTTTGACGCTACAAAAAGTTAATAAAGATTGTAAAACTAATTCATATGAATCTAATGTATTCCAATTTTTTTAAAAGAGACTTGATCGCTTTATATGATGAACAGATTTAATTTAAGTATTTCTTTTTGGGTGAACTAACCCTTTAAGGCCATGACACACCAAGCCAACATTAAAAAACTAGTGACATCAAACGGTAAATGTGTTGTTGCCATGAGTCATCTGCATCTGGGCCAAAAAGTTGGACAACAGGGGTCCAACTAGTGCTAACATGGGCCGATGGTCGGCTTGGTGTGTCATACCCTTTACTGTTCCTAAAGGTATTTACATTAGTTTGACCTTTTTGCGTTCTAAATTGATGCCAATCCCCTATCCCCCCCTTCTCTATTTTTTTTCTTCTTTTCAGATTGGGACCAATATGGCTGAGTACCTGCGCTCAAAAGACTCAAAAGAATTCCCTCATGCTTGGAGATAACCAATGCCCTCAAACCTTTGCAATTATCAACACTCGAGCAAAATACATTGCTTGCTGCAGTTGATGTTTGCTTTAAGGCATTCTATGTATTTGACATAGACTACCCGAAACAGTCTTCCACAGTGTAACAGTTTTTACAAACTAGTATGGACTTTCCAGGGATGAAACCCCAACAATGAGAGTTTTGCGAGCCTTCATTTTTGCTGACAAACAGTAATTGTCACATGATGTTATGCTCAAGATGTTGATGTAAATGCTTTGAAATGTTTTAAGATTTCAAATTCACATTCATGTTCTTCAAAAAGTTAATTTTTCTGACTCATTTTTATTACTGTCTGAGACCTTTCCTCTTTGCTGTTCTTCTTATATTTACTACTTCTAAATACTTGTACTTTTCTTCTACAGTACAATTACACTACAATGGATTACTGAGTATTTCACTCACATGATGTATGCTCAAGATGTTGATGTAAATTTGAGATTTCAAATCTTTAAAAGGTTCATTTTTCTGACTAATTTTTGACAGTTTTTGTACTGTCTGAGACCTTTCCTCTTTGCTGTTCTTTTTATATTTACTACTTCTAAATACTTGTACTTTTCTTCTACACTACAATTACACTACAATTGATTACTGAGTATTTCACTCACATGATGTATGCTCAAGATGTTGATGTAAATGCTTTAAGATTTCAAATTTTCTTCAAACGGTTCATTTTTCTGACTCTTGATGACAGTTTTTGTACTGTTTGAGATTTTTCCTCTTTTACTATTTCTAAATACTTGTACTTTTCTTCTACAGTACAATTACATTACAATTGATTCTGAGTATTTCGATCACATGATATCTTGTGTGCAAGATGTTGATGTAAATGAAATGTTTTTAGATATCACTTCATATTTTCTTCAAGTTATTTCAAGTCTCATTGATTTTTGTCAATGGGTAGGGAGTGATGGGAATTTTTTTTAAAAATGTATTCACAAATGGACAATTTTACTTGATAAAACAAAAATAAAATTTTATATTTTTATTACTGAAGTCTGTATTGCTGTAGATGTTATTTTAGTCATTTTAATTACTAGAATTTCTAGTTTAAACTTCCAACCCATTTTGGGTTACATCAACCCAGCAGTGTAGTCATTTTTAACCCATAATTGGGTTAAAATAACAACCCAGCATGCTGGGTTAAACATTTAACCCAACTAGTTGGGTTAAAACAACCCAGCGCTGGGTACGTCCCTTTTTGACCCAGCGCTGGGTTGCCAAAACAACCCAATTTGGGTTGATTTTAACCCAGCAGTTTTTAGAGTGTAGCCTATATGCGACATAGAGTCCTGCAACCGCATAAACGTGGCTATAACGGGTGGATTGTGACATTTATAAAATTCACGGGCGGGGATGCGGGCGGATAATTAACTCTGCGGGCGGGTGGTAGCGCGGATGAAAAATGTGTGCAGTATTTCTGTGGCGAGGTGGACGAGCGAGCGAGCGAGACCGGGGCGTGATTGTGAATGAGCGTCACCTGCGAGCCACAGCGGCCTCGAGTCCTCTGAGGGAGCTCGAGGCATAAGGACGAGAGATCACCACACCTGGATTTGACGTTGAGTTGCGTTTATGTTTTATAATGTGTGTGCGCTTGGCAGATGTCCGTGAGGGGCTGCCCACGTTACTTTCGTTTTGTTTGGTTAAAGTCTTTTAAATGTTCGCCAGTTCCCGCCTCCTTCTTCCCCCTCAAACATTCTGTATTATAATTTCTATGTCCAAATTACCATTACACACACACACGCAACACCGATACGCCATTTGACCCATCACATCACCACCACTGCGACAGTGACACTTTTGTTGCTGCCACTCGTAGCCCAGATGGAGCGAGCGTTGCAGGAGTCGCAATGGATGAAGTAAAAGTAAAGTTGGTGAGTGGAGGATATGAAAGTGTTGACAGCGAGTCTTTAAAGGAAGAGCCTGTTTCATTAGCCCATTCATGACGCTGTTGATGTTGAGAGAGGTGCAGGATAAAAAAAAAATTGTTAATTTGAATGATTTTGGCGTGTGATTTATCGCGGGCACGGGTCGGGTAACGGGCCAAATATTAACGGGTCTGGGCGGGTGCAGATTTAATTTTGATATTTTCAAAATCGAATCGTTTTGAATCAAAAATCTTTTTGAATCGAAAATCTTTTTGAATCGAATCGTGGCCTCAATAATCGGAATCTAATTGAATCGTGAGATGGTAAAAGATTCCCACCCCTAGTAATCATCATAAATTAGGGATCATTCGAAAGCTTACGAACTCAAAACTCATCCAGTAAAAACGTTTTAAAATTGGACGTTACGTTACCATGGAAACGGTACTAGAATTCTTCTAGAGGAGCCTCTTCTAGCAGGCTCCTCTCCCTAATGCGCGTAGTTATATTTCATATTACAACATTTATTTTAACTACTTTATAATCAAAATCTTTTCTAATATTGTCGGAAAGGTCAGAGGTCCATATTCGGTGACTGTTTTGTGATGGAAGTGATATTTGGACTGAAAATTACAGGAAAATGGACGACACCCTGTGGCTGTTTTTGGTACTGCGCCGAAACACAGTCTCATGGGAACTTCAATTTTTGTGAAATCAACTTTATATTTGGAACACAGCTTGGTTAGACATCCGGCTTTGATTTTATAGTAATTCTAAAGTAAAATGTTTCTGTAAAATATATATTTTATGTAAAATAAAAAATATTTAGTACAATATTTCTCATTTACAGTTAATTTAATAACCTAACCTAACCCTAACCCTAATTTAACATCTTCATATTTTGACATGCTTTAACTACAGCAATAATCTGCCGAGTGTTTATATTCTTTATATCAAACCAAGGTTTATATTCTTGAATTACAGCCATTTAAGTTTGGGTAGTGCATTTATGTCTTTTCTCAAAAGTGGGGGTGACCGTTACATTCCATATAAAAAAAATTAAAATAGATAATAAAAAAATCAAAATCACAGAATCCCTCAAAAAATAACACGGCAGAATTTCTAAAAAAACAAAAAAAAACATTGTTAAAACAAGGAGCGGATTTCATAGGGCCGCAGTTTAAAGGGTTTGGCCAGTAATGTAAACTGTGATTAATTCCTCCTGTGGTTGGCCAGCCGTCAGACCTCCGCTCATCTTCACACACAGATGAAGATATTAGTGTTGAAATCCGATGGCTCAGAAAGGCCTTCATTGACACCAATGTCATTTCCTCTCTCAAGACCCATAAAGGCACTAAAGACGTCGTTACAAAGCCCATCTCACTACAGCGGCTCTACAATCATTGATGAAGAGGCCAGAATAGAGTTAGTGCGCAAAAACACTAATTAACGACTTATATAGTGATGGCCGATTTCAGAACAAAGCTTCAAACCGTTATGAGTCAGTGAATCGATTCATGATTCGGATCGCCAGAGTCTCGTGATTTCAGCAGTTTGACACGCAAAGGGTTAAAACTGAGGAAACTGCGCTGACGCCATCTGCTGGCCAACCTGAACAATCGACAATCATTGATGAAGAGGCGAGTCAGTGAATCGATTCATGATTCGAACAGTTATGAGTCAGTGAATCGATTCATGATTCGAACCGTTATGAGTCAGTGAATCGATTCATGATTCGTAACGGTTCGAAGCTTTGTTTTTAAATCGGCCATTGTTCTGACGGAACATCATACCCATCAGAATGAAATGAAATTGGTGGAATTGCGCATGCGTTAAATTTAAACCATCATTTCAGCAAAACTAAGATTACATGCGGTAAGTGTTGGTGTATTATATCCAAGAAATGTTGACAGACGTTTTCAATATATTATTTTTAGCATGTAGAGTCGTAAAGTATTGTACAATGTACCTATTTGAAATTTGTATAAAAAAAATTCAACCAGTCTATAAACAATGAATGTTTTTATATAATTTATTTTCTTTAAGTAAGATACACAGAAATTGGCTATGAAAGGGGTATGCTGGTAAGTGTGAAAAATAACTAAAATCAGAGAAAAAACTAAAATAACCAACAAACTAATGAAGCAAGACCTATCGAAACAGGAGCCATTAAAACAGCATACGCCTTTATAAACTGTATTTTTATTTAACCAGGGGCCATCAAAAAAGCATACCATTCACAAGTACTTGACAAAGTAGGCTAAACTGACACACCCCGCTATAAAACTCAACTTCCGGTGTGCTATTCTGACAACGTATGCTACATCAACAGAACACCATCACTATGCAAGTCATTCTTTCGTTTTTTTCTGGTCTCTTCATCAATGATTGTAGAGCCGCTGTAGTGAGATGGGCTTTGTAACGACCTCTTTAGTGCCTTTATGGGTCTTGAGAGAGGAAATGACATTGGTGTCAATGAAGGCCTTTCTGAGCCATCGGATTTCAACACTAATATCTTCATCTGTGTGTGAAGATGAGCGGAGGTCTGACGGCTGGCCAACCACAGGAGGAATTAATCACACAGTTTACATTTCTGGCCGAACTAACGCTTTAAACTGTTTTCAGACATGATTCTGCTAATGATGACCTGTGTGGTGTAAAGTGTGTACGGTACCTTCCGCTGCCGGTGCTGCTGGTGCTGCTGACGGAGTCGGAGCTGGAGGACGGGCTTCTCGACCGCGGGCCCCGATTGGGGGACACCGGGGCCCGTTTGGGCGAATGTGCCGCTTTTGGGGTCTGCCCTGCCGCGGTCCGCTGGGGCGACGGATGCCGAGACTGGGACGAGTGTGAGGAGCGGCTCCGTCGATGGTGGTGATAGGTCCGATCCGCCCGCCGGCCCCGGTCGTCCCGGTACGGGTCTCGCCGAGCAGAACTGGAGAGGGCGAAGGGGTCGCGGATCCGAGACTCAAAGTGCGTTTCGGTCGCGTCGAAGCCTCCGCTAAGAGCGCTAGCGCCGGGGCTGGAGCCAACCGCGGACCCAAACATGGAGCGGTCCCTGTAATACTCAGCGTTGTAGTGCCGCGGCCTCTCGAACGAGCCGCTACGCTCATGGTGTCCGTACGGACTGGGCTCGTAGGCTCGCTCCCGCCCGTCAGAACCGGCGCTGTGAGAGAGACAGGAAGAGACACGACAGAAAGGGAACACAACAGCTTATTCTCAAACCGCTAACACTCAAGCACGCCTTTTTCCGATAACTAGCTGGGAGCCACGATTAATCGAGAAAGTGTCCGCGAGGCTGAGCTACGCTGAGGCGCTAGCGCCGGGAATGACTTCTACGCCAATCATGCAGTGTTTCTAAAAGACAGCGGCCGGAACCATGCTCGCTATCTGGGCGGAGGGGTTAGTAAGAACACATGGCTCAAGGGTTAGTAAAGAACAGGGGTTAGAGACAAGGGAGCATGTCTAGGTTAGAGAGAGAAAAGCACAGAGAGGCGTAAGGCAGGGCAATACCAACCTTTTCTGACTGACCCTACATATTCCAAATACAATATAGGAGGAATTGTGTGTGAGCCAAAAACGGCGGAAAGCGGCGACAAAAAAACACGGAGCGATCCTCACTATCGGTTCTTCATCCGAATTGGGTTGTGCCGGGCCTCCGTACCGTTCTTAAAAACAAAATATAGGGAAAAGCAAGAATCTTCTTCTTCTTCGAAGGACGGGGAGGGAAAAAAACATAGCTTTCCACTGGTGAGGGATAATCCGGCTCGGCAAGACATAAAAAAACAGTGCGTAATTCCAGCGCATTAGCTTCCTCCGATCAGGAGCGTTGGGGCTTCCTAACGCTCTTCTCCGGACAAAGTACATCCACTTAAGTAATCCAATCGGACCTACACCTTTACATCCAGCGTGAGGATACATCCAACATTGGTCGTCTTCGGGTCTTCAAACCTTCGAACGTGCGTTCGCGCCCTCGCTAAAGAATGACGTGGAGGATGAGATGATGAAACCCTGACACACTTACTCCACATTTGGGGGCCAGGATCGCTCCTAAATCCACCACGGAAGTGATACACATCCACATCCACGGCTGACCAATGACACACAGTTAGCACAATGACCAAATGGGGGTGATGGGAGAATCGTGCAAAAGGCAAATGATTGACAAAAAGGGTCGCGAACTTGCGATATCTGGTGACTACTTCCCCTGTTTATAAACCTGGTGTGTAATCCGTCGTCCGCACATACTTCCAACATCCAACGAGGGGGGTCGTAACATCCCAGATTTTTCGGATGACGCCTAATATCCAAACTCACCCGACAGACTTCGTAACATATATCCAAAACGACCGGGATATTCTCCACGTGGGTAATATCCAGCTCTGACGAGGGCTATGGCTCACACAGTAATCCCACACCAATCTAATCCACTCAATTTTTACGCGATAGGATTAATAATCCCGTGGGCAGGAAGTCAGGCCTCGGAAGAGGGATGCCTAGAATCTGGTTTAGCAATCAGTATTGTGTTTAACCCCACCTGAACCCCAGAATCTGACACCATAGTCCCTCAGAGGGAGCTTTGTGTCCACTTACCCGTCTAGTCTGCGTTCATAGCGCCCCTCTCTGGTGTGGAGAGACACCGGGGGCCCGTACACCGGCCCCACGGCGCTCCTCGCGAACCCCGAAACTTCCCTTCCGTGACTGCTAGAGGGGGCCCCGTCCTCCAGGCCCCTCACTGCGCTGGGCACTGAACCCGGCTCATTGTAATCGGTGCGGAGGTCCCTGTCCCCCATTTTGTTTACGGCATTGTGCGCCTTCTGAGCACTTTTAATGTCAACAAAATCCACAAAGGCCGCCACGCCGCCCTCGGAGCCGCGCTTCCGCAGGACCTTGACGCTCTCCACACGGCCATACCTGAGGAAAAAACGACCAGTTAACGATAAAACACTTTAGCACGTTTATATCAATATATTGAAATATTACAATATGTATATCGCAGCGGCACACAATATCTTAATGATTTAGTTGGGGACACTAAAACTATAACAATAAATGTATGATCTGAATTATTCAACTAAATTTGCAAATAAAATTAATGAATGAGGTCTTCTTTAATTCTATAAACTCTAATCCTGATCTGCCAGCATTGTCTCTCTCTGATAAATTAAAATAAGCTGATAACATCACTGTTTACTCCAGAACGACTGTACAGCCAAATCTAATTCTGCTGCAGTATTGTCCTGTTTAACACTGAAGCTGCTCTGACACAATCGGCGCTGGAGAAGAGCGATAGAAATAAAGATGATTGATTGATGATTTTAACAGGCTACTTCCCACATTGTGAAAAGAATAAGTTTTAGGTCAACGCACAGAGCAGAGACTAGAGTGGGCACACCTTATTTTTGTGACTTGCTTGTTGTTAAATAGAGTTATTAAACGCAATAATTAGCAAAAAACGATAACTAGCAGTCTCGCGCTGTCTGACACACACACACCGAAACGTTGCTAAAATACTTTGGTCACTTTCAGAAGTTGATATATTCTTTTCCCAGAGAGAACGTGAAACACAAATGGACTCATTGTTTTTTTTATTATAAATATAATTTAAATAGATTTTACACACTAATTGCAATATCATATCGCATATTGAATATCGCATTATTTAACAAGATATTCCATATCGGATTATTCTTCAATATCGCACAGCCCTAATACACGTTCTTAAAGGGTTAGTTCACCCAAAAATGACCTCTTCAGTTTAAGATATTTTATATTTAGTCCGAGAGCGTATGCAAGTGTATGCACACTATACTGTCCATGTCCAGAAAGGGAATAAAAACATCATCACAGTAGTCCATATGAGACATCAGTGGGTTAATTAGAGTCTCTTGAAGCATCCAAAATACATTTGGGTCCAAAAATAACAAAAACTTCTGAACGGTTATGAATCAGCGAATTGATTCATGATTCGGATCGCGTGTCAAACTGCTGAAATCACGTGAGATTGGCGATCCGAATCAGGAATCGATTCGCTGACTCATAACCGTTTGAATCTTTATTTGAGGATTGAACACAAACGGGGAAGAGAAGCCAATGCTGAATAAAGTCGTAGTTTTTGTTATTTTTGGACCCAAATGTATTTTGGATGCTTCAAGAGACTCTAATTAACCCACTGATGTCTCATATGGACTACTGTGATGATGTTTTTATTCCCTTTCTGGACATGGACAGTATAGTGTGCATACACTTGCATACGCTCTCAGACTAAATATAAAATATCTTAAACTGTGTGTGAAGATGAACGGAGGTCTTACGGGTGTGGAGCGACATTAGGGGGAGGAGTTAATGACTGACGTTTCATTTTTGGGTGAACTATCCCTTTAAGGCGATTGTGCCTAATAAGCCGACAATGAACATGGTCATGTAACCGCGGTAACCTGTTTTCTTTTATAGCCGTAAGATCATAAACGGCGCAAGCATAAACCGGTCGGCACAGGGAGTTTTTTGCCTCTTATTCTGATTTTGCGCAGCATGTAAACACATTAACCTGCTTTCTTTCGGCTTATTGCAGTGCGGTATGTGTGATAGCTGACAAAAACGCAAACTTAGAGCAGATTTAAATGCATTCAGACAGAGCGAGCTAGTGTTTTGCATGAAATAAGGACAAACATCACAAACGCAGACTCTTTTAAGACCCAGAACATTATGAAGATGTGTTCTCATCTCATGCAGCAGAAATAGAAGAGGTTCAGTCAGAACGCTGCCTGTATGAGAGAATAATATGAGCCATAAATCTCCCGCTGACACACTTTAATTAACGTCACAACTAATGTAATATTTGGGATACTCCAATACAGAGATTATGTTTGACGTCACTGAAATAACCTGCTTTATTAATAAAGTCACGTAAATGCGGTTTACTTGCGGTGTCAGTTTACTGGTTTGCATGTAAACAGGGAAAACTGGCTCTTTCAATAAGCTAATATTTGTGATTAAACAGCTTACTGGTGTGCATGTAAACACACTCAATTTAAACGCTGATAACGCGCGCGTTCACACTGCAAACGCAAATCGAATTCACTCCGATTTAACAGATTTTCTTCTCAAAACACACTTTGCGTTTACCTCAGAAACCATCGCGGTTACACGGCAGACCCTCACTCCACTTTCTGAATCGGTTTCGGTGTTAAACCGGTTCAGCCTGTCCGGAGGCTGTTAGCACCGAGCTAACCGCGGCGCACGGACACAAACACTGGCGGTTCTCGCGCGGAAAGCGCGTTTTATGCGAATTTTCCTGAGGCGTAATGGTGGCGCGAAAGCAAAACGGCCGTTTTCTGTGGAAACCACCACAGATTTCACACAACTAACGTTACCAGCCAAAACATGAAGTAGTGAAGCGGCTAACTGCTCAACTTGGCCGTGTTCGCGGGCTAACGGCTCGTCAGATACCGCTTTGGTTTGCTTTTACACTCTACATCGAGTTTGACGCTCATTGTTGGCGTTTTAACTCGTTTTAATCGGCGTTTTGTCGCTGATTTTCTGGCATCGCGCGCGCTGAGGCTGTTTGTGTCCGCGCGAGGCCGCGTCACTGCGCGCGCAGCTCCGCTTCTTGTGTAACTCACCGTTTAAAATGCTCCACAATCTTCTCCTCGCGAACATGTTCGGGTAAATTTCCCACCCAGAGGTGTCTGGTTTCCCGAACCATCCTGCGTCGACCGTGTCCCGTTCATGCACATATGCGCTTTCGCGGCGTTTAGTCTCTGGCCGTGAGGTAAAATCCACCGCTAGCTCGTGTGAGGAAAAAGATCTCGCGGGCCGTGCGCGTGCACGAGCGGGAGCGCGCCAAGGAACCCTCGGCGACGAGCACCGCAACCCTGCGCGCGCCCGTCACTATGCGACATAAGCGCAATATTTCACAAAAAACAGCACAATATGGCATATATTAGTAGTTTATTTGGGGTCAGATTACAATGGAAATATCAATGAATATGGGCTGTTGAATAAATATCTTTGGTGCATATGACAGAAACAGAAAGACGTGAAATGAAACAGATATTGATATGATATTTCACTGTATCTTTGATCACAGACTCCAAACACAGACGCTAGTGTGCATTGATATCAGTGGAATGGTAAAAGATAGCATTTAGAAAATAAAGTAAGCATTAAAGGGATAGTTCGCCCAACCATCGCGACTATAGTCTGGAGGGTTACACACACATTCCTCCAGATATCTTGGTGCTCAACAGAAGAAAGAAACTCATACAGGTTTGGGGCAACTTTAGGTGAGCTGTCCCTTTAACGGCGGCGTGACGTCATCAGAGTGACGCGCGCTGGATCAGCGTCACGTGACAGGGCTTGCAGAGGATCTGTCCGTCCAGCGGGTGGCAGCCGCGCTCATTGGGCTCCGGGGACAGCAGCGCGCGACACACCTGAGGGAGAGCGGGCACGCGCCCACATAAAGATCAGCGATATAGCGCTCTCACACACACACACACACACACACACACACCCACCCACACCCACCCACCCACCCCCCTCTCTCTCACACACACTCACAGGTTTGTTTCACTATATTAGTGAGGACATTACATAGACTTCCGTTGATTTTATATCAGTTTAATGATATTTTCTATCCCCTAACCCAACCCACACACAAACACACACACACACACACTACCCCTATCCCTAAAACAACAGATTTAGATAAAAACATGTTTTGGCCGATTTATTAGCCTGTTTAACCAGTGAGGACCAGTCAGATGTCAAACTAGTGAGTTGTTTTCATATTTTACTATATAAGTGAGGACATTTGTGCCCTCACAAGTATTGCCAAACAAGGAACACACACACTCAATTAATGAATGAGGTCTTATTTAATTCTATAAACTATAATACTGATCTGCCAACATTGTCTCTCTCTGATAAATTAAAATAAGCTGATAACATCACTGTTTCCTCCAGAACGACTGTACAGCCAAATCTAATTCTGCTGCAGTATTGTCCTGTTTAACACTGAAGCTGCTCTGACACAATCGCCGCTGGAGAAGAGCGATAGAAATAAAGATGACCTGACCTCACACACACACACACACTCTCTCACACATTCTCACACAAACACACTGTCTCTCTCACACCTCACACTCGCGCTCACACACTCTCACTATCTCTCTCACACACACGTGCACACACCCTCACCCACACACACCTCACACTCGCTCACACACACTCTCACTCTCTCTCTCACACATGTGCACACACTCTCTCACACACACTCTCTCTCACACACACACACACCTCACAGCGGTAACAGTCCTCGTGGTATGAGTGGCCCAAACACTCCACAGTGAAGCTGTCCGTTCCGTCGTCCCGCGGGATAATCAGCTCTGCACACACACGGCACTGCGGCGCGTACTTCCTGCAGAGAGCCACGCGTCAGTGTGTGTGTTCAGTGTGTGTGTGTGTGTGTGTGTTTAGTGTGTGTGTGTTCAATGTGTGTTTAGTGTGTGTGTGTGTGTTCAGTGTGTGTGTGTGTTCAGTGTGTGTGTTCAGTGTGTGTGTTCAGTGTGTGTGTGTGTGTGTGTGTGTGTGTGTGTGTGTGTGTTCAGTGTGTGTGTGTTCAGTGTGTGTAGTGTGTGTGTTCAGTGTGCGTGTTCAGTGTGTGTGTGTTTAGTGCGTGTTTATTGTGTGTTTCGTCCGTGTTTATTGTGTGTTTCGTGTGTGTTTATTGTGTGTTTCGTGTGTGTTTAGTGCGTGTTTATTGTGTGTTTCTTGCGTGTTTAGTGCGTGTTTATTGCGTGTTTAATGCATGTTTATTGTGTGTTTAGTGCGTGTTTATTGCGTGTTTATTGTGTGTTTCGTGTGTGTTTAGTGCGTGTTTATTGTGTGTTTCGTCCGTGTTTATTGTGTGTTTCGTCCGTGTTTATTGTGTGTTTCGTGTGTGTTTAGTGCGTGTTTATTGTGTGTTTCTTGCATGTTTAGTGCGTGTTTAGTGCGTGTTTATTGCGTGTTTAATGCATGTTTATTGTGTGTTTAGTGCGTGTTTATTGCGTGTTTATTGTGTGTTTCGTGTGTGTTTAGTGCGTGTTTATTGTGTGTTTCGTCCGTGTTTATTGTGTGTTTCGTCCGTGTTTATTGTGTGTTTCGTGTGTGTTTAGTGCGTGTTTATTGTGTGTTTCTTGCGTGTTTAGTGCGTGTTTATTGCGTGTTTAATGCATGTTTATTGTGTGTTTAGTGCGTGTTTATTGCGTGTTTATTGTGTGTTTCGTGTGTGTTTAGTGCGTGTTTATTGTGTGTTTCGTGCGTGTTTATTGCGTGTTTAATGCATGTTTATTGTGTGTTTAGTGCGTGTTTATTGTGTTTAGTGCGTGTTTATTGTGTGTTTTGTGCGTGTTTAGTGCGTGTTTATTGCATGTTTAATGCGTGTTTATTGCGTGTTTAGTGCGTGTTTAGTGTGTGTTTAGTGCGTGTTTAGTGTGTGTTTAGTGCGTGTTTATTGTGTGTTTCGTGCGTGTTTATTGTGTTTCGTGCGTGTTTATTGTGTGTTTAGTGCGTGTTTATTGCATGTTTAATGCGTGTTTATTGCGTGTTTAGTGCGTGTTTAGTGCGTGTTTAGTGCGTGTTTAGTGTGTGTTTAGTGCGTGTTTAGTGCGTGTTTATTGTGTGTTTAGTGCGTGTTTAGTGTGTGTTTAGTGCGTGTTTAGTGTGTGTTTAGTGCGTGTTTAGTGCGTGTTTATTGTGTGTTTCGTGCGTGTTTAGTGCGTGTTTAATGCATGTTTAATGCGTGTTTAATGCGTGTTTAATGCGTGTTTAGTGCGTGTTTATTGCGTGTTTAATGCGTGTTTAATGCATGTTTATTGTGTGTTTCGTGCGTGTTTAATGCGTGTTTAATGCGTGTTTATTGCGTGTTTATTGTGTGTTTTGTGCGTGTTTCGTGCGTGTTTATTGCGTGTTTAATGCGTGTTTATTGTGTGTTTAGTGCGTGTTTATTGTGTTTCTTGCGTGTTTCTTGTGTGTTTCGTGTGTATTTAGTGCGTGTTTATTGTGTGTTTCGTGCGTGTTTCGTGCGTGTTTCGTGTGTGTTTAGTGCGTGTTTAGTGCGTGTTTATTGTGTGTTTCGTGTGTGTTTAGTGCGTGTTTATTGCGTGTTTAATGCGTGTTTATTGTGTGTTTAGTGCGTGTTTATTGTGTTTCTTGCGTGTTTATTGTGTGTTTAGTGCGTGTTTAATGCGTGTTTATTGTGTGTTTAGTGCGTGTTTATTGTGTTTCTTGCGTGTTTATTGTGTGTTTAGTGCGTGTTTATTGTGTTTCTTGCGTGTTTCTTGTGTGTTTAGTGCATGTTTATTGCGTGTTTATTGTGTGTTTCGTGTGTGTTTAGTGCGTGTTTATTGTGTGTTTCGTGCGTGTTTAATGCGTGTTTAGTGCGTGTTTATTGTGTGTTTATTGTGTTTCTTGCGTGTTTCTTGTGTGTTTAGTGCGTGTTTATTGTGTGTTTCGTGCGTGTTTAATGCGTGTTTATTGCGTGTTTAGTGCGTGTTTATTGTGTGTTTCGTGTGTGTTTAGTGCGTGTTTATTGTGTGTTTCGTGCGTGTTTAATGCGTGTTTATTGCGTGTTTAGTGCGTGTTTATTGTGTTTCTTGCGTGTTTCTTGTGTGTTTAGTGCGATGTCTGACAGCAGTGTTGAGGTGTTCGCACCTGTAGTAGTCCTGTAGGCAGTAAACCTCGCCCACTTCCCCCTGTGCAAACCGCTGCTCTCCGATTGGCTGCCTGCACGTCGTGCACACGAAACAGGGCGGGTGATAGGCTCGCTCCAGCGCTCGGATCACACGGTCTTTGATGACATCACCACATGCCCAGCACGGCTCCAGACTGGCCTATCAGATACACACAGCTGCATAAATGTACTGTATATGATGAGGGCGGGGCCAGCTGTCACTCACAGGAGATCCACAAATAGCAAACCACGGCCATCCAATCAGTTCCCACACAGACACACTCAAGCCCCGCCCACAATAAAGCTCTTGTTTGCGAGGCGCTTCCCTCAGAGTACCTGGTAGCAGTCCTCACACAGAGGAATGCCAGATTTGTTGTAGTAGAGTTTGGCAGCCAGCGGGGCGTGGCACTGCCGGCACAGGAAGCAGGCGGCGTGGTAAGTCCGGTTCAGAGCGGCGATGGCCGGTTCCGACAGCAGAACCGGTTTACGGCAGAACCCACACACATCTGCGGCACACAGACAGGTCAGAATGGCTGTCCTTTCCCAGGATGGGTCCGATAATCAGGAGGTTACTCACCATTCTCCATCGCTCCAGCGGGGGGCGGCGAACTCCCTATGGCTCCGCCCACAGGCTCCTCCCCCGCCTCGGAGTCATGTGGAGGAGGCGGGGCATCTGGGCAACTGCTTACAAACGCTAACAGAACGAGAATCAATGAGCAAATCCTCTTTACTAACACACACACAATATACACTGATCAGGCATAACATTATGACCTTATATTGTGTTGCTGACCCGTTGAGGCATGGACTCCACTAGACCCCTGAAGGTGTGCTATGGTATCTGGCACCAAGATCTTAGCAGCAGATCAGTCCTGTAAGTTGTGAGATCGGACTTGTTTGTTCAGCTCATCCCACAGCCGTCGCTTCTTCCCATAGTGCATCCTGGGGCCATGTGTTCCCCAGGTAAGCCACACACACACACAC